>NW_022589747.1:2096827-2124761 GCF_004348235.1 Phoca vitulina
CACACACGTGCACTCACGCACACGCACTCACACACAGGCACCTCTGCACACTCACACACATGCAGTCTCACGGGGACTCACACACATGCGCTTTTGCACACGCGCCCACACACATGCACCTCTGCACACACACAGGCCGTCTCACGGGGACTCACACACGTGCTCTCATGCACACGCGTTCACACACATGCACCTCTGCACACTCACACAGGCACTTGAACACTTGCACTCATGCACACGCACAGGCATGCACATAGTCATGCGCACTCACACCCACATGCACACTCTCACACACATGTGCGTATGCACGCACGCACGCATTTACACACACATGCGTTTACACACATGCAGTCACACACTCATGCACTCACACGTACTTACACGTGAACTCAGACATACACATGCATTCACACAGTACACACAGTTACACACGCACGTGCTCGCACACGTGCACTCACAGACATGCATGTGAATGTGTTTACATGCATGCACAGATGCACTCCCACAGGGCACTCCCATACACACGCATGTACACATATGCACACACAAGGCACTTACACACGCGCACACACACACACACACGTGCACTTACATACACACGGACCTACAATTAACACAAGTGGGCACATTACAATTAAGTGCTAAGGGGAGTCAAAATCAGCAAAGAGAATTGCAAGGCAATAAAACAAAATCAAACATAAATACATTAGGAGTTTTTAGTTCAACATCTTCTCTCCAACTGTTAGTCAAAAAAAGAGATCCAACCCCTCTCCTGAGAAAGAAAGGCTTTTTAAAGACATTTTTACAGAGGAGTTGTTTATGATCAGAAGATCCAGATGTGCTCATGTTTTTAGGAAATGTTGAGACTAGAGATGACTTCCCAGGTGATGGACCCATAACTTCCCATTTAATGTCACTGTCGCTTAGATGAAAATAAGATGATTGACAATAGTAGAAATATTTTAGTTGTCAAGGTTGGGTAGGTACCAAGATTGAATTTTGGGAGAGTGGGTGCTTGTATTTTCAAATTAAAACCCCAGCTCGACAAGATTCTTACTATGATTCCAAGCATTTCACCATCAAGCTCCTTGGCTGTAGAGCTTAAACACTTATTTTTAATAAACACACAAGTCATGGGAGTAACATTTGAGGCACCGTCACAGACAGAGCCAGAAGCACCTGCATAACCATCATCACACCGGGGCCTCTCATGACCCGTCCTACTTCCTGCCCTCTCCTCCCTCCCAAAGGTAACCGCAGTCCTGACTTCTGACAGCAGCCAGTCCCGCTTGCTTTGTGCTTCTTATAATGAGAATTGTGCACTAGGTGTGCTTTTGGTTGGGCTGTTTTGGGTTGGCCTCGCGTCTGCAACTCACCCGCATGACGTCTTCTGCTACAACTATACCGCGATGTACCCATTCCACTGCTGATGGACACAGGTTTCATTTTTGTCTCGTTTTTGGGTTACAACAAATGAAGCCACAGTAGGCATTCATTTATAGGTTTTCTTGCTATACGTGTGCTTGCATTTCTTTTGGGATTTTTTAAAAGATTTTATTTATTTGTGAGAGAGAAGCAGCACAAGGTGGGTGGGAGGAGCAGAGGGAGAGGGAGAAGCAGGCTTCCTGCAGAGCAGGGAGCCCGATGCGGGGCTTGATCCCAGGACCCCGGGACCATGACCTGAGCCGAAGGCAGACGCTTCACTGACTGAGCCACCCAGGCGCCCCTCTGCGGGGATTTTCCCTGGGAAGAAACTTCTGGGTCATTGGGTATGTATAATTCTCACCAGCAGCGTGTGAGAGCGTCCCCTGGCTCACATCTGTCATGACACAGTCCCCACCGCCCCACTGAGTGCGTCCGCTTCGTTCACAAAGAAGCTCCATTTCTCTCTCTACAATTGGGAATAGGATCATACCATGTCATTAAACTATGCGACTTCTACACATTCATTTCCCTATTTATTTATTGTACTGAGGTATAATTCAAATACCGTAAATATCACCATTTTAATGGGTACAATGCAGTGGTTTATAGTGTCTTCATAAGGCTGTGTGAACATCACCACCCCTTAATTCCGGAACATTTCCATCACCACAAAATGAAAATTCGTGCACATTCACGGTGATTCCATGTGTCATCTTCTCTTAGACCCTGGCAACCA
Source organism: Phoca vitulina (assembly GCF_004348235.1). Taxonomy (NCBI): domain Eukaryota; kingdom Metazoa; phylum Chordata; class Mammalia; order Carnivora; family Phocidae; genus Phoca; species Phoca vitulina. The sequence goes on from NW_022589747.1 coordinate 2,098,989, forward strand.
CTCATCTACTCTCGGTCTCCACGGATTCCCTTATTCTGAACTTTTCACATACACAGACTCATACAATACTTGGCTTCTTGCACCTGCCTTTGTTCACCTGGCGTAATGTCTCCATGGCTCCTCCACGTAGTAGCACCTCAGTCCTTCTCGTGGCGACACTGACGTGTATGTAGAAGCCACATTTCCTGTTCCAGTTGGTGGTCAGTGGGCATTCGGGCTCATCCCACCTTTTGGCTGTTGTGATAATACTGAGCTTTGTGTACAAGTTTTCGTGGACCCGTGTTTTCAGTTCTGTTGGGTGGACGCCTAGGAGTGGAACGGCTGGGAGGTGTGGTGGCTCCATGGTTCACTTTCCAAGGAGCCACGGGACCATTTTCCACAGGGACCGTATGTATTGATTCATGTTCCCATCAGCAGCGTTCGGGTTCCTCCACGTCCTTGCCCATGCTGGTTGTTGTCCTTTGTTATTGTAATGATCATCACCATGCTTATTTTTGCAACTGAATTTTTCTCGGTAGATTTTCCTGATCTTGGAGTCGAAGCCAGTTTCTTTCTTTTATTTTTATTTATATTTTTAAAGATTTTTATTTATTTATTCGAGAGACAGAGACAGCAAGACAGAGCATGAGTGGGGAGGAGAGGGAGAAGCAGGCTCCCAAGTGAGCAGGGAGCCCGATGCGGGGCTCAATCCCAGGACCCCGGGATCATGACCTGAGCCGAAGGCAGATGCTTCGCCGACTGAGCCCCCCAGGTGACCCAGTTTCTTTCTTTTATTTTCCCGCAGGGAGAGAGGCTTGATGCATCGCTTTGACACCAGAAATGCTGCCCGTTAGAAGGCTGGGCTTGTTACCAGCAGGGCTGTCAGAATGACCCCAGCTTCGAAGCGGGTTCCTGCCACAGTTAGAGTGAGGAGGGCTATTCTATCGCCGGAAATTGATGGGTCCCTAAATCTTAGAGCTGAGAGGCGGCAAGTGCTCCACATTCTAAGGGGCGAGGCAGATTCCTGGGGAAAGTTTTATTAGGAGTCAGCCTGACAGACTCGGAAGCATCGGGTCCTCACTGTCACTTAGACTCCCAGACGTGTGTGGACACGTCCACCTGCGACCTCCCTCCGTGGTCAACGACTTGCCCGGCTCCGCTTCACCTGCTGATTCTCCGAACATCTACCCGTCTCATCATTCATGTTCTCGTTTTAATGCCTTCAGCGTTGACTCCGTGTCTCTTGTTCTGTGACAGCTCGTGACTCACAGTTCTGGGAGGTTCCTCCCGGTTCCCTTCAGAGCAGCTCCCCAGCCTGCCGGGGTACGTCTCCTCGGTCTCCATGGCAGACTGGCCCTCATCCATATGACCAGCGGGTCCTGGAGCCTCTGGACTAGCCTGGAGTCCAGGCCACAGGTCTTCCCACGACAGCCGCTCCCAGAAGGGCTCTCAGGGGTTTCCATGGGGAGCCCCCTACTCGATCATCTCCATTGGCTTCCACGCTGCTCTGGCTCTCGGGAAAACACCCCTAATGGGATGGACCTTCTCCAATGATGTCAGATCTCCTCCCAGCCAGGTGAGAACAAAGCCCCGATGCTAAGGTGCCCGCCTGACCCCTCAGGGATGCTCTATCCCCTTGCAGGGGAAACATGCTCCCCCCAACCAAAGCTATAGCAGTACTTGAAAATAAACTTACGGGAATAGGGTAGTCAGTATGGTGTGGTTAGCGCTGTGCAGTACCTCGCAGAAATGCACTCTCGACACTTTGGGACTGGGCGTAGCTCTCCTGCTCTCCTACAAGTGCCCCAAGCCGTGGTAGGAAGGCGGCTTTGTAAATGGGTGCTGATCCATCATGGAGATCAGTTAGTGATGGACTGTGAGATCAATCACACAAGGAGGCCAGCAGACTAGGGTGCTCTGATGCCAAGGTCAAAGTCAGCAGACTGCAGTCTGGGCCTGTCGGTGTTTCGAGGGTGTGAAGTCGAAACACTGAGGACCAGCAGTCACGAGCACGAGCTACGAGCTGGGCTGTCCGCATGGCCCCCAGCCACGGCCGGCCCTCTTCCTCACCTGCTCCCTGGATGTCTCTCCCGGATCCTGACACCGTGCTCCCGACCACTCCCGGTTTGGCGCTGCCCCGTTAGAATCTGTGCTCAGATAAACTCTTACAACGTTTACTAGGCCTGCGTTCACCTTTTAACAGGACTGCACAGAAAGTGAAGAGCGAGGCCACGGGTTCACGTCTGGATTTGAGTATCATAAGTAGACGTTCACGAAGTCAGTTTCCTTTACCCTGGAGAAGAGACCCTTTTGTTTGAGCGGGGTTTACTCGGGGCTTGAGATCTGTTATTCTGTTGAAATGTTGTGCTGTGGTATGGGGGAGTGTCGACCTTTTTTGTGGTCTCCATCAGTGAGAAATAAATGTTAATCCCCCCACACACACCAACCAAAACAAAGTCTGTTGGAGTGCTAACCCCCGGGGTTTGTGAATGTGAGTTTGCCTGGAAACAGGGTCCCCCCAGATGGGATCCAGTTAGGACAAGGTCATTAGGGTGGTCCTAATCTGGTACAACTGGTGTGCTGATAAGAAAAGGAAACTGAGGCACGGAGACACAGACCCACGGGGAGAAGGGCGTGTGAAGATGCAGGCAGACACTGGGGTGATGCAGCCTCGGCCACGGAAGGCCAGGAGCCACCCGAAACAGGAGGAGACTGGGAAGATCCTTCCCCAGTGCTTCCTTGAGACCAGACTTCAAGCCTCCAGAACCAGGAGAGGACGAAGTCCTGCTGTTTAACCCCCGTCTGTGTGCTTGCTTACGGCGGCCCCAGGAAGCAGGACCGGATGCCACGTGCGTCTTGACTCCAGGGTCTCCTGGGCCAGACCTCCAGGCTCAGCTGGCACAGGCCAGCTCGTGGGGGGCCCACAGCCCTGCACATGGCCTCCAGCTCTCCCCTCCCTGTGGGACCTGCAAACATCCCCCCACCCTCCAGCTGGCCAGGCTCTTCGGGCTTCAGCTGAGATTCTCATGACTGTGGATTGGATGACATGAGATCCAGGTGGGATGAGGGCCGGACGGAGCGTGTCTACAGCTGGATGCAGTCAGCTTCCTGCAGAACCCGACAAAATCAGCCAGAATCATCTTGTTGCAGGATCAGAGGGTTCTCGTCTCCCGGAGTCGGAGAATGAATCTCTCAGACAATAGGGTGAAGTGAAGTGAAGGTTTATGAAGGGAAGGTGAGAACAGCTCTCTACAGTGAGAGGGGTCTGGAACAGGTTGCCATTGAGGGCTTTTATAGAAAACTGAGCAGGGGACTTGGTAAACATCTCGTCTATAACATTTAAGACAAACAAGGTGGATTTGTAAATATTATGACAATATCTCGTCTATATTTAGAACAAACAAGGTGGATTTGTTACATTTGCTTCTCTCTGGCTAATACCTTGTCTATAACATTCCTCCACATCTGGGGTTTCTGTGAGCCTGGTTCCGGAGCCCCCTCCCTGTCCCTCCCCACCTAGCCTCGCCTGTCCCTGACTCGGTTGAGGAGCTCAGGTGGCAATGTGAGCTACTGGGTACGGGGGCCTAGGTTACACCTGCCACGCTGGGCCACGTCGGCAGCACACAGCTGGGCACAGCAGAACTAGGATGGCGTCTGTGCCGCCCTGGCGGACGCAGGTGCAGAATGCACATCGGAACGCCACACGGCGAAGGCGATCAGAGTGCGGTTGGCAAGAGTGGCAGAACCAAGGTGTTTCCAGAGCAAAGTGATGGTTTCGCTTCTTAGTCATGGCTAGAAATGAATAGTTTACGTTTAAACTCTGTGAAGAGTTTATGAATTATCGAAACTTTACAAATCAGGCCACGGAGGCTCAGAGACAAGCCAGGAGGCAGTCGGCCAGAGGCTGGGGCTGGGACCCCGGCCTGCCCCTGAAGATGACACACTTGCTGATTTGAGGAGCCTTCTAGTATTCCAGCGGCAGGGAGGTTTCTGGCTGTCACTCAAGGGACTGCACTCTGCCCAGCTTTGTGCCCGCGGGGGTTTTGATAAGCACGACTCTTAATCCACAGAGACAGTCTGCGGAGTTCTTGGTTGGGAGAGCGCAGGACAGGAAGGGGGACAGACCAGGTGTCATCTGGAGGCACTAGGTACCTCCTGCTCTGCATCCTCCAGCCTACCCCCAAACGGGCCAATTCTTCCCCCAGGGGCACCGGTCTTCTCCATGAAATGGATACTTAGTGGGGTTTGGGGGGGCAAAGGCATATGAAGTGTGTGTTTTATTAAATGAAAAATGCATTGCAAAACCCATTCTTTTGCGTGTGCTTAAAAACAAATTAACATCGGTTTGTTGCTAAGTGAGCACCGGCATTGTTTAGTGGGAAGACATTGCATTTGAGGTCGGACAAATGTGTCTTGAGTCTCGGATCTGTCACTCTGGGCGCTGCTACCTGGGGAAACTACTTGTTGGTCTGTGAGCCCCGCAGGCAGGAGGACGGGGGACAGCACAGGGACAGTGCTCCTTGGGGCTCACACTCGTTCCGGGACCCATGGGGAACTCTGTGAGGATGTCTGTCTGACCCTCCACTGCTCTGGCCTCCTCCCTGGGGTCTGTTGGATGATGTGCCTCCAAGACGGCCTCTACTATGGAATTGGAGCTTCCTACACAGAATGTTCTGGATGAATGTTACAAGTCCTTAAGGATCCAATTCAAGGCACATAAAGTAGCTCTTGTTACGGATGTGGAAATTTCTGATCGCTCACTGAGAGCACGTGGTCTTCAACGGCAGCGACTTGGAAGCCATCTGGTGCCGCCATGATGATTCCCAACCCCCATCTCCCTTCTCTAGCTTCCTGGCTGGACAGAAGGGCCCAGCTGTGTCTGGGCTTCTGTGAGTTTGTGCTCCCGCCCCAGAGGGGCCCCTGGCTGTTCTGAGGCCATCTGCTCATCCACACAGAGCCACCTTCCCAGTATCTTTCAAAGGCTCTAATGGAGGTGAGAGAAATTCCCTTCCTTCTCAAGCCACCAGGCCTTCTAGGTTCCCTGCCCTCCACCTGCCCACTGGCCCCAGCGGATGAGCTTCCTCCACTGAGAAAGAAAGGAAGAGCCATCATCATGCTCTGCCATGACCCCCAACCACAAACCCGCCTACAGACCCTGGAAAATCTCTCCTCCAGTGAGGCCCCTGCAGAATCAAGCAGAAAGGCATTCTTGTACCTGTCCCTGGCTCCCCTCCGCTGACTCGGGCTGAGCCTGGGTCACTCCTCCTGGATGCTGCTCTGACATGTGCTCTGTTCTTCCACTGACTTCCCCATGCACGTGCCAACCGTGCGATCCCAGCCGGGCACCCAGAGACCAGATGCGGCCTGCGTGGGCTCCATGGAACATTCCTCAACGGGGAGCCGCTGGCTGTAGGTGTGACCACATCGATCTTCCCTGGATGTGGCCAAGTGCCATGATTCACAGGTTACTCCACCAGCAGAGCCTGGGATCTCCAGAAGTTTCAAGGGAACCGCGATCACGGGAACTTACTGCGTGTTTGGCTAACACAGAAATACGGACCCCATCTAAGGGCACGCTCGGACACGGGAGGGAAGGAAGTAGTCCTCTGCACAGCAGTGACACATGTAAGGAACTCATTAGCCACAGGGCACACGGGGTGACAATATAAATAGGCTCGAAAAGATCTAGATACGTTCATGAATGACAGATGAGCAATGAATGGGTCATTAGGAAGATCTGAGCTCATCTTTGGTTTTTTCCTACTAAAAATACATTTTTCACTTAAAAAAATTAGAAATGCCAACAAGTTAGAACTAAACATTAAATATGGCCAAGTATCAAAATATGAGCGCCATTGTTGTTTTGTTCTGTCTTCTTCCAGTCCCGACCTAAAGGCTTGTTTGCATATTCGAAGCTGTGCTAGGTAAACACCTTTATAACTTGCTGTATCCTCTGATCTTCTAAGATAAATATCTCTTCAAGGTGTGCAAAACTCTTTGCAACCAGTTCTTAAATGTACCCCGATAGTTCAGGGATATTTAAGTTATTCCCAAGCAGACTATGATAAATAACTTTGTACATAGAATTTTGGGGGTGTGTTTAGATTTGTTTCTTTTGGTTATATATATATATTTTACATTAAATAGTTTGGGATTTTGGGGGGTCATATTTACTGACATAAATTACTGCTTCCATGATATAAATATCAGGTGAAAAGGTATTCATACCTTTTACAGGTCTTAATCCGTACCGCCAAATTGCCTTTAAAACCAGTTGTACCAATTTCCACATCCACCAACATCGTAGGAACTTCCTTGATTTTACCAGCATTGGGCCCGACATTATTTCAAACGTTTTTGTTAATTTTATAAGCAATGGAAGGCACCTCCTTAGGGTCATTGCTATTTTTTTTAATCACCAGGAAGGGTGACGATTTTCTCCCATGGATGTTCCCGAATTCTTTTTCTTCAGTTGTGAATTATCGGTGTGTCGCTCTCTTGCCTCGAGGGAGCTGGTTTTCATCATTTGTATGAGCTCTTTGTGGAACAAAAATATCTGGACTCTGGCATTTCCCTAGGCTGCGAATATGGTAAATGCTGCCGTGGGCACCACCGGCCAAGCCAAGGAGAAGACATCTTGTTCTTACTTTTTTGCTGTCTTCTCTTTACTGGGCCTTGCTCTCCTTTATGAGCGGGGTCGTGTATATTTTACTTTTCACTACAATTTATTAGAATAAGTGAGTCTGTGTTTTTGCTAACTGCCCACTTCCTCCGTCTTCTCCCAAGGAAAACACAGATAATTGGCGTATCTGGCCCTGGAAAGAAGCATGCATATCGGGGCAGCTGTGCCCCAGAGACCCTCCACAGCCTCGTTAATCAAACCCAATGAAGTGCGCCAGCGCCCAGACTTGACTTTCTTCTACAGAGAGAATCAGGTTACAGCGACCCAGGGGCAGCCTCCGCAGGGCAAGTCCAGTGGAGGGGCGGCCTGTCCATGTTGTCGGAGGGGCTGGTGGAGGTGTTGAGACGAGGTGTGTGCACGTGGGATGCTCAAGGCCTCCACTTTGCCTTGTTGTCAAGGATAACGCCCTGGTTTCTGTCTTGCCAAATCAGGGTGTTGGTGGGGTCAGTCCCTGAGGGGTAAGACAGGGTGAGGAAGAGGATGGGTGGGCCATGGGGTGCACAGCCTGGAAGCATGCTGGCCAAGATGTCCGGTGGGGCCCTCGGGGCCTGAGCCAGCCTGGCCTCCCTCCCAGGCAGCCTGAGAGAAGGAAAGCTCCTGTGGGTGATTGACAGCTTGTGGGTTTGATCTAGCTTGTTAGGAATTTAAATCTTGTGTTTACAGGGGTGTTTTAAGGAACCGATTTTCTTAGGGGGACAATAAAGTCCTTAGAAACAGCCTTCTCTCATAATCTTTTCTTTTTTAATGAATAGACTGATTTTTCTTCTTCAACCTGTTGATGTGATGGATTGCATTACATGATTTTTGAATGTCAACCCAGTCTTGCACACCTGGGATAAATCCCTCCTGGTCATGGTGTATAATTCTTTTCATACATTGTTGGATTAGATTTGCCGATATCCGTTGAGAATTTTCACATCTATGTTTATGAGACGTATTGATCTGTAGTTTCCTTTTCTTGTAATGTCTTTGGCTTTGTTGTTAGGACAGTGCTGCCTTCATAGAATGTACTAGGAAGTGTTATGTTGCTTCTATTTTCTGGAACAGACTATAGAGAATTGGTATAAATTCTTCTTTAAATGTCTGGTAGAATTCACCAGTCAATGTATCTGTTTGGGAAGGTTATTAAGTACGGATCAAATTTATGAATCAATATAGGCTTATTTGGATTATCTATTTCTTATGAGTTTGATAGACTGCCTCTTTCAAGAAATTGGTCCATCTAAGTTAAATTATCAAGTTTGTTGGCATGGACTGTTCATAATATTCTTCTATTAGCTTTTCAATGGTCATGGTTTATAACCTTTAAAAATTATTCCACTAGTTTTGTTCTCTGTTTGCAGGTATTCCGACTCATTTGTCTATTTAGATAGTAACTATTTTTGCACACCTGTTGAGGTTCGGGCTCCGTGCTGAGGCCTGGGAGTCAAGGGGTAACAGCGGGAAAAGGCCCCTGGCAGGTGGACCTACGTTACACTGTGGGAGACCTTTGGGCACATGGGGCATCGTTCCTGGCTCTGTAGGGGAGGTAGACCACCAGAGAGGTGTTAATCAGAGTCGATGGTCTGGGAGGTATTCTGGAGATAGGGCTGTCTGTGCCCTGGGTAGGGCAAATCTGGATGAGCATGTTTATTCTTTGGTGTGGGGTCGCATAACTTCTGGGAGGAGGCAGCTAGAGGGGCATCAGGGAGTTGCTGGCCATCACTTCCGTCACTTTGAGACAGTGACATGATGGTGGGCTTATGTCAACATATACAGAAGGATTTTAGATCACTCACTTAAGAGAACTAAGAATGCTGGGTCATGGGATTGTTGGAAGGGTAAGATACTTTACCCAACATGACTGAAAAATGCATTTCCTCATTGTATCTGTTGTGTTTCTTCACTGTGAACGGTGGCCAAGCCTGGCTGCCTGTAGGGAAATGACAGGAGGCCGTGACCCTGGGCTGGGCGCACAGGCTCCAGGCAGAACATGCGTTCCTGGAGCAGGACTCCCATCCTTTTGGGTCTCTTTGCCCTGCTGTTCAAGATTCAGACTCTGGGGACTGAGTATCCATGTGGGATGGCCTCCCCTCTAACGGAGTCCACCTGTTTCTACCCAGTGGCAAAGAAGTCATATGGGATCTCTGAGGACTTCTTTAGGATATGTTTCAACAAGCATAACTACTAAATTAAAAGGAATGTCCTTTAAAAATTTCCCAAGATTATGTGGTGGGTGGGTATCATTTTTGAGTTTCTAGGCAGGTAGTTTCCTCTATCTCTCTCTCTTTTATATATAAACACACACACATATATATGGACCACTTAAAGCATTGGCAGACATAATGGCCCTTCACCAGGAAATGTCTCTCCAAAGATATTCTTCCATAGGGGCCACAAGGCCATTATCATGCCCTGTGAAATTTAATATTGATTCAAATATTTTCCTTTGTCCACAAAATGTCTTTTAAAATTTTTTTTTTTTTTTTAGAGATTCAGTTATTTATTTTAGAGAGGGTGGGGCAGAGGGAGAGGGAGAGAGAGAATCCCAAGCAGACTCCCCAGTGAGCACAGAGCCCTGTGTGGTACTCGATCTCATGACCCTGAGGCCACGACCTGAGCCAAAATCAAGAGTCAGACACTCAATCGACCGAGCCACCCAGGCGCCCCTCTTTTAAAGTTTTCTAAGCAAGACCCAGTCAAGGATTTCACGTTACATTTGATTGTCATGTCTCCCTAATCTCCTTTCATCCAACAGTCTGTTTCATGATTTTTGTTTTTCAATGGTCAAATCTTAAGTCAATCAAGAGGTCAACTCATTTATGGAAAATCAAGAATGTGCCAGGAGCTTTGCAGGTGTCAACATAATCTCAACAGTACTTTTACAGTTTAATTTGGGGTTGCCTCCCTCCCTGGGGGAGACCTGCCAGGCAGGGGTCACATCTGGGTGCTGATACTGAAGACCTGCTCGTTGTCAGAGCGACTGCCCTCGACCCCATGAGGGGTGCATCAGTACCTGATGCTCAGGGCAGTTACGAGACTCGCCTGAATCACCCAGAACTGGCAGAACGGTCATTCAACAAGGACCTCTGATTCCACATCAAAGTCTGCACCACATGGAGGCAGCCCATCCTTCAGAACTTCCATTTACCCACACGGAGATTAAGGAATTACACGATCTTGTCTCAGACATACATTCCAGCTCTTGGTATGCTGAGAGTCCCAGCATCCAGAAGCTCAGCAGGAGCCCGCCAAGTGGCTTACAGTGGAAGGAGCATGTTAGGATCTGGGGCTCCAGTCCTGCCTCCACCACCTACCATCCGTGGCCACAGGCAAGGCATGGAGCGTCTCACCCACACCCAGTGGCCTCTCGTAGGAACCGAGGTAACAACATCTGCCTACCGGGTTGAAGAAGGAGAAAATGAGTCAGGGAGGCAGAATGGTGCCTGGCAAAATGCTAGTTTAAACAAGATGGAAATGGAGAACCCATAAAATACAAGATGGAGTGCAGGGCAGGCTGGAGTTGAACAAAAGGCACATCTGAATACAGTCATGAAACGGTCAGTGTTTTCTGCTCAAGGGAAGCTATTTGTTACATACTTCCAGAAAATGAAGGCCAAGCTTCCTCTTGTGTACTAAGAACACCAACCAGGTGGGAAGATGTTAGCATTTGTTCCTTCCTAGATGACAGCCAACTTCTCAATGCAGTGTCTGGAGAACACCGACAGCACCATTCTGAGCAAAAGGAATGAAAACCAGCCGTGACCTGGGAGTCTGATGCCATAATTCACCCACACCGTGTTCTGCCGGCGGGCTTCCGTCTCTGCCCCAGGTTGTAGCTCAGAAAATGAATTACACAGGGATCTGTGGCCTCGTTTTGGGATGGCCAGCTGCAAAGTCGAAACAGAATTAAAACTTACTTTAACTCTTGTGAATGAATCAGCATGTGTGTGTCTTCCTAGTTTCGGGCAAAATAAAGTACACTTAAAAACAAGCAGAAGTGTTCCCTGTTGCTAAGGATTTATGTCTGGATCCAAACCATCCTGGTTTCGTACACTTTAGATTACTCTAGATTTCAGGAAAACGCGCTTCAGTTTGTTGGTGAGCAAGTGGAGATCTCAGACTTGAGCCCAGTGCTCGACTAGATATGCGAGAAAGAATTCCAGCATGCTTCTTCTGGAGAATGGAGGTGAATGGGATCTCTCGGAAGCTGAGGTCTGCACAGGTGTCCCAGGAAGCCAGGCAGGGAAGCCTAACAATCTTTTCATAACCCGACTGGAGAGCTAATGGCTGGAAAACCAGTAGGACGCTGTTATAACAATCCAGGCAGGAAGCCATGTGGCTGAGGCAAGATGGCGGCAAGTGAAAGGACAGGGTTCGGGTTCTGGGAGGCCCCCTCAAGGGGGCCTGCTCACCGACTGAACAACTAGACGGAGAAGGTGGGCAGCGTGAAGAGGGGAGTCCAGGGTGAATCCAGGTTTCTGGCCTGAGCTGTTGGGTGGTGGTTATGCCCCTCGCTCTAAGGGGAGACTCAGGACTTAGGAACACTTTGGGGAATATTCTGTAGCCTTTCAAAACCTTAGTTTCTTCTTCCATAAAATGGAGAAAACATCATGGACTCTACAGATGATATGGAAATTGGGAAGTTGTATAAAATATCTAAAAGTGCCTGGGATGGAGAGCGTGTTTTTTATATGTTTTTCACACTGCACGCCTACAGCTTCCGGCCTCACTCCCGGCCTCACTCCAGTGCTGTCCCCACCCCTGGCCACAGAGTGAAGCCTTTCCTCTCCCGTCACGCTTCCCCCAGCACCTCATCAACGCATCCTGTCTGCAGAGGATGGCAGAGGCCAGAGTAGGTATCCGGTCGGTTACTGAGATAAATCCCTGAACTCTAGCCCCAGCACAGGCTGCTGTTGGAATGTGGGCTTTTCACGGCACAAGGGGACACTGTTGTTAAATTTTTTCAGCAAGGGATCAGTTTCTTTTTGCTCCCTGCTGTTCCCGACTCATGCTTAGCCTCTCCCCTCGCCTTCATTCAAGAAAGGCTTCGAGAAAGGAGGGGGTGGTTGGAAAAGGAAGACAACAATCAGGAGCAATAGTGACAACAATCCCAAGTCTCACCAGTGCAGATTCTCCAAACAAAGTGCTCAGGGAATTAAGAAGATGTGAGAGAAATGAGCACACACCCATCTGTCTCTTCTTTCCACAACCCACAAGAACGCCTCCCTCCTTCATGACTGTCCCCAAAGGTTGCATAGTTGTGCACGCATGTACATGCGTGTAAGTGTGCATGTATGCATGTGTGCACGTGCGTGGCTTTGCATACGTGTGCATGTGTGTGCATGCACATGTGAGTGAGGGGTCCGGCGATCTCCCCAGGGAACGGCCCCCAAGTGCTGCTCTTTGGGCTAAGCTCTGGGAGGTGACGAGACCTCAGAAACGTGGGTGTGCACACGACTGACCCCCAGGGGAAGGGCCCCCTTCTGGCCCGCGTGGACGCCCAGCACGGCAGCACACCCAGGGGTGTAGGCAGCCGGGGTCCACGGCTGGGGAGGCAGGAGGACACGTCACTCGGGGCCACTGCATGTGTGGAGCTCCGCCAGGGCTGGAGGGTGGCCCGTTGGCGTGACCAAGGCCCCCATACAAACTCAGACTGCATCTGGAGAGGAATGAGATCCCATCTCAAAGTTGTCAATGGAGCTGATTGGCAATGACCAGCTGTTGGAGGACAGGTTGACTCTAGAAAACGCTGTCCTATAGATAGGCTTCCTTCATTTCTGAGAGAGCACACACAGAGCAGGTTGTGACTGAATTAAGGTTGTCTTTTGCTTCCAGAAAACTATCTTTGGGATAGTTTGTATTCTCACATCCTTGGCCCTCAGCCCGCTGGCGTCAGCGCCGACCGTGACGCATGCTCTCCACCAAGGACCGAGGGGAAGCCCGCCCCGACACCACCCTTTGCTGGCTCGAGAACCTTCCACCAAACCCACTTCTATCTATGCCTCTCCATCCCGGGTTCAGTATTCTGATTCGATTTTCCCAGGGAGCTTCATTAGAATGAGAAAAATTAAATTTACCAGGGAAAGAAGGAAACGAGCGAATAAAAAATATGACAAGTAATTTAATTTTTGGTCCATGAACTCCCTTGTGTGATTCAATTCTGCCACATGGAACAAGTAACTGAAGGATGAAGCCTCCTCTCTACACAGAAACCCACTAATTCGTATTAATAGCCTGGTGCTCATGCTCAGATGGTCCCCCCCAGTGACGTGTGACCTGTTTACTGGTCCTTGCAGAGTGGCCCAGACTTTCCCCAGAACCGACACACCACACACCAGAGTGTGATGCCCTGAGAGCCCACTGCATCGTTAGGACCCCGGTGAGGATGCTCACTTGTCTCCATCTTACCTACGACAAAACAAAGGCCTCAAGAGTCTGGAAGAATAACAGAAATTGCCAGAGCTGAGACTTGAATCCTGTGCTTTGGTTCTAAGTGGTCTGTTACTTCTACCACATGGGTGGTGGCTTCTGGAAGGATGCTCCTCACGTGAAGGTGCCAGAGGATCGGGCTGGGACCATTCCATGTGCTCACTGAGCATTTAGCACCTGCTTGTTCTCGGCATCCTTTTCAGTTCCAGCCACTACGAGGGGAGAAATGCTCTCACGGTCTGGGGAAGGCCCCAAACAGCCAATTCACAGACGGCCAGTTTACGGAAGAATGAATTCCCAGTTTTAACAAACCCATCAAGAATCGATTAAGAAAGAAAAGATAGCAGCCAGCACTGGGGAGACAGTAATGAAGGGTCAGCCGAACATGCTGCGGATGGGGGGAGCGCATTGCCCTAAACTTTCTACGAGGTGATTCGGCAGGGGCAGGAGTTGAGTTGTGTCCCTCTGAAATTCGTATATTGAAGTCCTGGCACCTCGGGATGTTCTGTCCCCTATTTGGAAGTAGGGTTTTGCAGATGGAATTCGGTGAAGATGGGACTGCATGGGAGCGGGGTGGACATAGGCCAGTATGATGGCACTCCAGAAACCAAGGGGGACCTTGCACAGAGCCGGGCACAGGGAGAACACGATGCAAAGAGACACAGGGAATGGGTGGCCGTCTACACTCCAGGGAGCGGATTCTCCCTCCTTCCCGCCTCAGAGCGATCACGGGCTTCTGGCCTCCAGGTCTCTGGGGCGGCGGCCCAGCAACCCGACGCGGGGATGGGTACTGAGACCCTCAAAATGCACAGGACTGTCTTGCCTTTGGCTGTCTCCTTGGATCACGCAGATCCACACTGATGTACACGTGAGAGTGCAGTTCGCTGGTCTCTCCTCCAACACGCTGAGGCCAGAGGCCAATCGGAGAGCCCTCTGGGCCCCAACCCATTTCTCAAAGTTCTCTGGGAGTTTGCACGTTGGGTCTCCCTCCTCATCCGGGCTCCTGGGTGAGTCTGCTGCCCAGCTGGCGGGGTGCTGTCCGGTTTGGGGGAGCCCGCCTTGTTCTGCGGGACACCACGGCCACTGCCCAGCCTGGGCTCTGCTTTGTGCATGCCCCCGTGCCCCCACGCCGAGTGTGCGGGCGGCGGCAGGCCTGGGGGTGGGGGCCAGCAGGTGTCACCACGGGCTCAGAACCGTGGAAGACACGTGTGTGGCTCCCCCATCCTCTTGGGGCAGCTCCCCTGTATTTCTGATCTGAATCACCCAATATCCCCTGCAGCCAGGGGCAGGACGAATGGCCGAACCCCTCCAACGCGGGCTGGCTGACCCCTGAGCTTCGGTGAAAGCAATTCTGGATTTAAACAGCATCTCCTTGTGGGGCCCGTTTGCTGGACCACACGGAGCCCCCCAGAGTGGCTCTATTGACCTCTGACCCCTGGCCCGCTCAGCGAGACAAGGTGAGTACTTCTGGGGCGGCTGGGCCCCTGGGAGGACCCGAGAATAAATCTGAACCTATTTACATTCTCTTTCCCTGAAGGTGATAAATGGCTTCCCCCCATTCAGGCCAAGCCCCTGTGGCCCTTTTATATGCTGCCCCGGCTTTAAGAAAGCGAAGAATGTCCTGTGAGTGTTTCCACTGTTTACCAGCAGAAGGGCAGAGATCGGATTACCGGCGCAGAGTGATTCATCTTTTCTCCCAAGGCAAAGCCTGTGTCCACAGCGCCTGTGTCCACACGAGTTCACTTTGCGGATTCGGGCGGTCAGGAGCAGGAGGTCCGGGCAAGGGTGCAGGGGGAGAGGGGCTGGGGGCTCCGGCCAGCAGACGGGGAGTCGCGTGGGTCCTCCTTCTGCCTCCTCGTTAGGACTCTAATGGAGCTTCTGGGCTTGGGGTTTTGTTTTTTAACTTGTGATTTCCTCCCCGCCCGGCCGATTCGTGATGGTTTTCCCAGGCTGCTGGGCTGGAAGGGGTTTTCAGAAGTATGTATGATACTTGGAAGCATTAATTCAGCAACTGCGAGAACAGAAATTCATATTCGAAGGAAAATGTGAGGCCGGGCTGTGGGTCCGAGCCAGATCATGCCATCACCACTGGCATTTTAAGTTATGGAACATTTGGAAGGTACAGAAAAGCATAAGGAAACTTACTTGCCCACTTTAAAAATTCTACCATTTTGCCATATTTGTGTCCGTTTTCACTAAGAAATAAAACACACAGAGAAGCCCCACTGTGCTCCCCTCCCTGTCCTTAAATTGCCGTTTCTCATCCCCAGGACGTAACTCTGCTCTGTTACAGACGACCACATCCACACACAATACAGAGAAAAGGACTGAATTTGCACGGGAGTGCATCATTCTGTAATAAGCGTGTTTTCACCTGACACGGTGCTCATTGCAATGTGATAATATTGACAGATGAAGCATAAGTCATTTCATTTAACTGGCGCATAGCGTTTCATTTCACGGGCATTGCACACTTTAATCGTAATAATGGTGGATGTTTGGGTGGCTTGGGTCAAGAACTGGGAAAGGCCTGGGATCTCATCCACTTGCTGGCCAGCAAGCTAGGCTGCCCCAGTTTTGGGCCACTGGAGGAAGACATAAGGTTCCGGGGTCAGAGGCGGAGGACTTTGTTATTCACGGCCAAAGCAGAGCCAGAGGGCCAGGGTGTGGGCACTGGTTCCCTGCACCCAGTGCCCACGGGGTGACCACGGAGGGCCAGGTGACAGCTGCACATGCTGCAGGTCCCATTCGAGAGAGGGCCTCTGACCTTGGGGGGACCCCGCGGGTGTAGAGCTGATGGTACGTGAGCTGCCACTCTGTCCTGGGGTGACATCACCGCATCCCTCGCGGTTCCTTCCTATAAACACAGCTTTGAAAAATGGCAGGTCAAGAGCAGTCGAGGCTTGCAGGCTTGGCTCAGCCAGCGAGGTGCAGGGGGAACAGGAAGCCCGAGGAGGACACGGTCTCCCAGAGCTTCCCAGCGTTGGCTCTTCAGGTATACACAGAGCGCCACCAGTGGTCTCCTCACACAGGCCGCAGAAGACAAGGTTTATTTATTTATTTGGGGGGGCAAGTGGGAGGAGGGGAAGGTGGGGGGAGAGAGAGAGAATCTGAAGCAGATGTCCTGCTGAGCGTGGAGCCCAACACGGGACTCGATCCCACGACCTGGAGATCACGACCTGAGCCGAAACCAAGAGCCGGATGCTCAACAGAGTGAGCCACCCAGGCGCCCCCAGAAGATTTGCTTCCTGGCAAATTGTTTTGAGCAGTGATTGTAGGAATTTGCAGTTCTCCAGCATACAGGGGTTTTCTTCCTTCCTCGCCGCCTGGCAAGTGCTCATGTCATCACGCCCTTTAATCTGTGCCCAACTGAGGGGTACGGAGTGGAAGGGCAGCTTATTTTAATGGCTCCTGGATTCCTGATGAGTTTGAACATCTGTTCTTTCCTTGTACAGTTGCTGCTATTCTGATTGGACTGTCCCGTGTCCTTTCACTTTTGCCTGGTTTTGTGCATTTGCCTTTTTCTCATGGATTTGTTGGTGTTCTTTGTACATGCTGCGTACTAATCCGTTGTCAGTTATACGAGGTAAGAATATCGCTTCTCACCCCACGGCTGTCTTCTCACTCTGTGTATAGGTTTTAGTTTCAGAGAAAAATGTTAACATTTTAAATGTGAAAAAAGAAATTACACAAAATACATCCCACTTAATAATAATATCAAAAAGAATAAAACACTAGGGGAAAAAGTTTAACCAAAGAGGTGAAAAATCTATGCTCTGAAGACTGTAAGACTTTGAGGAAAGAAATTGAAGAAGACCGGGGCGCCTGGGTGGCTCAGTCGTTAAGCATCTGCCTTCCGCTCAGGTCATGATCCCAGGGTCCTGGGATCGAGTCCCGCATCGGGGTCCCTGCTCAGCGGGAAGCCTGCTTCTCCCTTCCCCACTCCCCCTGCTTGTGTTCCCTCTCTCTCTGTCTCTCTCTCTCTGTTAATAAATAAATAAAATCTTTTTAAAAAAAGAAATTGAAGAAGACATAAATACATGGAAAGATATCCTGTGTTCTTGCAGTGGAAGAATTAATATTGTTAATGTATCCATACTATACAAAATGATCTATAGATTTAATGCAATCCCTATCAAAATTCCAATGGCATTTTTCACAGAAATAGAAAAAAATAATCCCAAAATTCACATGGAACCACAGAAGACTCCCAAATAGCTGACGCGACCTTGAAGAAGAAGGACAAATTGGAGGCACCACATTTCCTGATTTCAAACCATGTTAAACAGCTGGATGGTACCGACATACAAACAGACATGTGGACCCACGAACAGAATAGAGAGCCCAGGAATACATCCACACAGACATGGGCACCTGATCTTTGACAAGGGTGCCAAGAACACATAATGGGGAAGGGACAGTCTTCGATAAATAATATTGGAAAAACTGAACATCCACATGCCGAAGAATGAAACTGGACCCCTACCACTCACAAAAAATAACTTGAAATGGATTAAAGACTTCAGTGTAAGACCTGATGCCGCTAGAAAAAAACACAGGGAAGAGGTTGCTTCTTTTTTTAAAAAGATTTTATTTATTTATTTGTCAGAGAGAGAGAGAGAGCACAAGTAGGGAGAGCAGCAGAGGGAGAGGAAGAAGCAGTCTCCCCACTGAGCAAAGAGCCCAATACTGGGCTTGATCCCAGGACCCCGGGATCATGACCTGAGCCGAAGGCAGATGCTTCACCAACTGAGCCACCCAGGTGTCCCTGGGGACGAGGCTTTTTAACACTGGTCCGGGCAACGAGTTTTTTGGATTTGACACCAAAAGCAAAAGCAACAAAAGAGAAAAAAATAAACAAGCAGGACTATTTCACACTAAAAAACTTCTGCACAGCAAAGGAACCATCAACAACATAAAAGGCGATCTACAGAACAGGAGAAAATATTTACAAAGCGTATCTGATAAGGGGTTAATACCTGGTATGTATATATAACACACATAACTTCGTAGTAAAAAGCAAATGAGAAAATAACCTGACTATAAAATGGGCAAAGGAACTGATTTTTTTTTCAAAGAAGACATAGAAATGGCCAACAGGTACATGAAAAGATGCTCAGCATCACTCATCATCAAGGAAATGCAAATCCGAACCACAATGAGATACCACCTCACACCTGCCAGAAAATGGCTGTCGTCAAAACAACAAGAGACCTCATATGTTGGCGGGATGTGGAGGATAGGGAACCCTTGTACACTTTTGGTGGGAATGTAAATCGGTGCAGCCATTTTGGAAATAGCATGGAGGTTCAAGAAGTTAAAATAGGACTTCCGTGATCCAGTAAATCCCACTTCTGGGTATTTACCCAAAGGACATTAAGTCCCTATCTCAGAGCGGTATCTGTACCACGTTCACTGCAGTATTATTCACAGTGGCCAAGACATGGAAATGACCTAAGTGTCTGTCAGCCGGTGAATGGATAAAGAAGATGTGGCATATGTACAATGGAATATTATTTGGCCTCAAAAAGGAAGTTCCGCCATTTGCAACAACATGGATGGACCTAGAAGACATCATGCTGAGTGAAATTTAAGTCAGGCACAGAAAGACAGATACTGCATGCTCTTACTTACCTGCGGAACTAAACAGTTGGAACTCACTGAAACAGAATGGAATGGTGGCGACCAGGGGTGGAGGGGAGGAGGGGCGGGGAGACATCCATCAGAGGGCACAAACCTTCAGTTATAAGACGAGTAATTTAGAGGGATCCAATGGGCAGCATGGTGACAACAGTTAATGATAATGCATTGTATACTTGGCATTTGCCAAAACAGGTCTTGTGTTCTTACACACACAGACGATAAGTATGTGAGCTAACGGATGTGTGAATTAGCTAATTATTGTGATCATTTCACAACGCATATGTATACCAAATCGTTATATTTATAATTTTATTTGTAAATTATATCTCAATGAAGCTGGGCAAAAGCTATAAATAATACAATTTACTTTTAATTTTTCTGAGTTTTGCTTGTGTCTTGTTTAAAAAGAAACTTCTGCTATGAATAAGGCCATACTAATTTTTCTTATTTTTCTTTTAAAAATATTAAAGTTTTACTTCTTACATTTAGGTCTCAAACGCACTGGGAACGTACTCCTTTTTTGTAGTGTGAGGCATGAATCGAATTCATTTTCACACACGTGGACACCAATGGTCTCAACACCATGAATTCCCCATGGACGTGTCAAGTACCCATTCCGTCCCACATACATCACTTTGCCAGTCGCTCCAGCTCAAAGCCTCGCTCAGGGCCACCCCGACTCCTCTACCTGAAGCCCACTCCAGTCACAAAGTCTGAGAGCTCTACCCTGAAACAAACTCCCCAAACCAGCCGTTTCTCACCCAACACCAAACCACCCCCCCCTTCTGCCTGGGTTGCTCCATGGCCTCCCAGCCAGTTCCCCTCCCTCATCTCTTGCTCCCTTACAGCCTCTGGTCCATGCAGCAGCAGAGTTAGGTCTTTAAAAATTCGTCGATCATCCCATTCCCTGCTCACACTGAGAATCAAGTTCACAATCCTACTGTGTCTGCAAGACTCCCCCATGCCCTGGTTGCTGGCTATCCCCTTACCTAGTTTCCTGCCTCCCCCACCCTCTCTGCCCCTTCTCTCTCTGTCTCTGTCTCTCTCTCATTATGCTGCAGGTGGGAGGTGGCAGCACCGCAGGGCCTTTGCACTTGCTATTTCTTCTGCCTGCCTTTTATCCCCCCACGAGGCAGGGGCACAGCTTGCTTTAACCTCATTCAGTTTTCTTTTCTTTTCTTTTTTTTTAAGATTTATTTATTTGACAGAGAGAGACACAGCGAGAGAGGGAACACAAGCAGGGGGAGCGGGAGAGGGAGAAGCAGACTCCCCGCTGAGCAGGGAACCCAATGCGGGACTCGATCCCAGGACCCTGGGACCATGACCTGAGCTGAAGGCAGGTGCCCAATGACTGAGCCACCCAGGCGCCCCTCTTTTTTTCTTTTTCAAGATTTATTTATTTATTTGAGAAAGAGAGAGAGTGAGTGTGGGGCAGGGACGGGCGGACGGAGAGGAAGAGAGAGAATCTTCAAAGCGAACTCCCCACCGAGCGTGGAGCCTGACCCGGGGCTCGATCCCACGAGCCACGAGATCATGACCTGAGCGAAAACCAAGAGTCAGACGCTCAACCGACTGCTTGCTTTCTCCTCCACGACTTTTATTCCCCAGCTGCTTTATTGACTACCGTGCAGTATTGACATCCTTGTTTATACACCGGCTCAAGATTTTGTTCATTTATTCATTTTTTTGGAGAGAGGCCAGGTATAAAGAGAATAAAGAAAAACAGGAATACATAGAATTCATTGTTTGCAATAAAAATACTTCTAAAAAACTTTTTTTGTATCATACGTTTTAATGTTTTTATCGACATCACTGCCACATAACATTATATTAGTTGCAGGTGTACAATGTAAGGATTTGATGTTTATATATGCTGCAAGTGGTCACCAAAACATCATCACCTCACATCGTTTTCAAATTTCTTTTCTTTTTTTTGTACCCCAAGAAGCTGCAAAAAGAGCGTGGAGGTTTTTAAATGGGTTCAAAAGAGCAACCTAGCCAACTTCAAAGGTTCAGTTTGAATAACCATTTTATATTGAATTAGTAAGTCAGGAAAAATAAGAGCCATTAATCTGGCAAGATTCAATTGCTAACTTTACAAAATGAGAACTTTATTTGAAAAACCCTACTTAAAAATCAAAATCCCATCCTGGTCCAATTCTTTTGTCTTCCCTTCCCTTCCCTTCCTTTTGTTCTTTCTTTCATTCTTTCTTTCGTTCTTTCTTTCTTTCGGGGGGGGGGGCAGAGGGACAGATGGAGATGGAGAGAGAGGATCCCAAGCAAATCCCCCGCCAAGTGGGGAGCCCAATGGGGGGCTTGATCTCACCACCCTGAGATCATGACCTGAGCCAAAATCAAGAGTCAGATGTTTAATCGACTGAGCCACCCAGGCGCCCCCATCCCAGTCCATTTTATTGCATTTATTAGATTTATGTGCTACCTTATAGGAACCGAGACTCAACAGCTAGAACAGAAACTTCACAAAATAAGATGATAGTCTTTTGATACCGGGACAGATTCAGTAAAACAAATAAGCAAACAAATACAATAATACGAAGCTCCAGGGCAGCTGGGAAAGGAACCACCTGGAAAATGGCAGAGCTGGAATCTTACCCCAATGTGGACTGTTGGGAAGGGGGTTTCGAGTGATGGTCTAGTGACAGACAAGCCTTGATTGTGACTTAGTTTTCCGTATACTTCTGTGAACTGGAATCATGGGCGCCTTCCTGGAACCTTGCTTCTTGTCCTTGTAAAGTCCGGACGTCGGCTGCGGACGGTGTCGTGTGGGTTCAGATGTTCGAGAGCGCCTTAGCATGGCACCAGGCTGCCGTGAGTCCTCCCTCCCTGGTGGCCAGAAAGAAAAAATGAAAACCATCTTACACCGAAACAAATTCCAAATCCACCTAAAATAAGTAGCGGACAGAAAGATGAATCCATATTATGATCTGTCAGGATGGAGAAGGTTCTGTGGAGTGAACCCCAAGGGCAGAAGCTGAATCCACCCCGGGGTGAGGTTTCCGTGGACTCTGCTCCCCCCAAGAGGCAGGACATCCCGATGTGTAGATGCTGGTTCCAGAACCCCAGTGCCCGGTTCACGTGCGAGCATCACCGCCTTCTCGCTCTGGGACCCGCGACACGTTACTTTACCCCTCTGTGCCCCGACACAAGGGCAAATGCTAATAAAACCTATTTCTCAGGGTTATGTGAAGACTCAACTAGTTAATATTTGTAAAAAAAACTTCGAACCGTGGCTGGCTTGTGGCAAGCAACAGAAAAATATGAACACATACATAGATGGTCTGTTGTATTTGTTATCAACGAGAATTTCAAAGGCAAAAAACCAAGTAGGTAGAATAGTTAGAATTCTTAATGTTATGGGCCGAATTGCGTCCCCTCGGGATTCACATGTTGACAGTCCTGTCCATGTTCATACGTCGGAATATAACCGTATTTGGAGATAGGGCTTTTAAAAAAGACGTGATTAAGGCCAAATGAGGCCGTTTGGATGGGCGCTAATCCCATCTGACTGGTGCCCTTGTAAGAGGAGGAGGTCAGGACACAGGGAGAAGGCGGTGTCTCCCCGCCGGGGAAAGAGGCTCAGGACAACCAGTCCCGACCCCCCGATCTCAGACTTCCAGCCTCCAGCACCGGGAGGAAATCCGTTTCCATCCGGGCCACACGACCTGTGCTACGGCATTCTGACTGCCCCGGCAAATTAACACACTTCCTGAATAACGATCTCCTCTAATCAGACACAAAAGTATTTTTCCCAATTGAAAAATGGGCCAGGGCGCCTGGGTGGCTCAGTCGGTGAAGCGTCTGCCTTCGGCTCAGGTCATGGTCCCAGGGTCCTAGGATCAAGCCCCGCATCGGGCTCCCTGCTTGGCGGGGAGCCTGCTTCTCCCTCTGCCTCTGCCCCTGCCCCTCCTCCCCCCAACCCTGTGCTCATGCTCTCTCTCACTCTCTGTTGCTCCCAAATGAATACATAAAACATCTTAAGAAAAAAAAAAAAAGAAAGAAGAGGAAGGTGGGCCAAGTACATGAACAATTTACAAAAAAAAAAAAAGTGCCCACCACAAAAAAAAAAAAAAAAAAAAAAAAGCCATACTCAGCTTCACCAGTAATCAAAGAAATGTGAGCTTCGATAATGGCCTGCTAGTCAGCACAGCAGACTGACGAAGATGGAAGGAAAGAGGCCCCCAGCACGGCCACCGCAGTGAGGAGCGGGGCCCTCGCTGCTCTGCCCTCGGCCTCGGCCACGGCCACGGCCACGGCCGAACAGCCCGTCAGCCCCGTGGAGGGCGTGAGCAGAGCCTGGGGCGGCGCTGAGGCACCTGGTGTCTCCCGGACGTTGTGCAGGTTCTGACTCAGAGCCCCCCTTGGATGCGGGCGCGTGTCTCTGGGCTGGCCGGGAAGGCCACCAGCACGCTGGCTCGGGAGCTCGACCTCTCAATGATGTCACTGAAGGTTGTTACGGCTGCGTGGCCCCCAAGTGTCTCCTCGTGGCCGTCTAGAGCCCCGCCAGCCCCCCCCCCCGGCCCCCGCAGCCGTGGGTCTGGCTTCTGTCACCACACGCTCGTTTTCCTGTCCCAGAATCTCGTCTGAATGGAAGCACTCGGCGGGTGCGGACTCTAGCCATCCAGCTGCTTTCACTCAGCGTAGGCTTGCGGGGACCCGTCCCCATCGTCCCGTGAGTCAACAGTTCATCCCTCTTTTGCTGGGAGACAAGGAACGAGCAAGAAGAGCCCCAGGATGCGTGGCCCGCTGCCTGAGTTTCCAGGGAGGGTGCACGGAGGCAGGGCGCGGCGGGCTCCCTGGGCTGGGGGGCAGAGGTGAGGGCCTGCGGGTCCCGGCAGCTGGCGTTCACAGGGGGCCCACAGAGGAGAGAGGCCCAGAGGGGCCCTCCACAGATCTGCGAGCCGAGAGCAGCTGAGCGGGTTAGAGCAGTGCCTGGTGCCCACGCGGGGCCGGAGCGGACAACCTCATCGTCCGCGCGGCCTCATGCAGGACATTCCAGAAGGGCCTCGTCTCTGCAGTGACAACGATTAGCTGCGTATTAAGGCTGCCCATGGCCTGCCTCACTTGTCTTCAAAGCAAGAGTCAAGAAGTCTTTCCAAGGAACTCAACGGCATCCCAAAACAAAGCCCATGAATTCTCACAGAAATACAAAAATACCCGGCGTCCAACAGGCTAAGATTCACGAGCGTGGTAGAGCAGGTAGGAGGTGCGCAGAGCAGGGGAGAAGTGTCACCCAAATGAGAGAAATCAAACAGGTAAAGCTGATGCGGAGGGGACGCAGATGCTGGTTAGCGGGCATAAACCAAAGACCTTATTATACCTGGATTTCTAGATAGTCAAGAAATGAAGTAGAGACATGGAAGATATGTTTTAAAAAACCAACTAATCAGGGGCATCTGGGTGGCACAGTGGGTTGGGCGTCCGACTCTTGGTTTCAGCTCAGGTCATGATCTCAGGGTTGTGAGATCGAGCCCCGTGTGGGGCTCCTCACTCAGCGCAGAGTCTGCTTGAGATTCTCTCCCTCTGCCCCTCCCCCACCTCTCTCTGTCTCTCAAATAAATAAATCTTAAAAAAACACAACCAGTGAAACTCCTAGAGATGAAACCTATAAAGCGTGAGATAAGATGTGTGTGTATGTGTATATAAATATACATGCTGGGTGGGATTCAGGGAAGATTAGACACTGGGTTAATTACTTAATTAGAAACATTAGCAAACTTGAGGATATAGCTATTTAAAATATTCAAAATGAAACACAAAGAGAAAAAAAGATTGTTTTAAGTGAAAAGGACACCCGTGAGCTGTGGGACGTCAGGGGGCCTGACAGATGCTTGAGGCCAATGAAGGGTGTGGGGCGGGTGTCAGGAAAATACTTGAAGAAATGTCTCCAAATTTTCCAGTTTTCATGGAAGTTGTACATCCCCAGATCCAAGCGAGGCTGAGCATCGCAGACAGGAAGAAAACCACCCCAAGCACATTGTACTCCAATGGCTCAAAACCAGCCACAGAGAGGAAATCTTAAAAGTGGTCAGAGAGAAAGAACACTTCACATACAGAGGAACGAGGATAAGGACAAAGTAAGAAAAGCTGTCGGCGCTGCAAAGAGAAGCAGATGATCCGTAGCCGCAGGACGTGACTTCTGTCCCCACGTCCTGACCGACACCAGCAGACAGACCATCAGCAGGTGCGCGAGCCTCCAACAAAGCCGTCAGCCAGCCCTGCCTCGGGGACAGCCACAGAGCGCTCTCTCAGTGACAAAGGGGACACGCTCCTTATGATGTCCAACCACGTTCAGGGACATAAAACAAGTCCCAAGAATTGTCAAAGGATTCGAGCCACATGAGGTATGTTCTCTGACCACAACAGAATAACGTTAGAAATCAGTTACGTGAGGACATCCGGAAAATCCCAATACACGCATAATAAAATGCACACTTCTACATATGGGGTCACAGAAGAAGCCAAAAGGGAAATTAGAAAGTATTTTGAACTAAATGAAAATGAAAACGCAGCCTGTAACAGCCCGGGGGACGCGCTAAAGCCATCCTTTGAGAGCGAACCATAGCACTAAATGCTTGCAATGGGAAAGAAGAAACATCTCCAACCAGTGAGCCCAGCTTCTATCTGACGAAGGACAAGAAGAACCAATTAAACTAATGGCAGCAGGAGAAAGAAAATACTAAAGATCAGGACAGAAATCAGTGCCTTGAACAGAGAAAGGCAAGAAACCAAAGCTGGTTCTTTGAGACCAGATGACCCCAGCCGGGCTGATGAGAAGGAAAACCAGACTCCCATGAGCCACAGCAGCACAGGACTTATCTTCTCCTGACCGTCCTGTTCCTGGACTCGTGTTTATCATTCTGGACACACAGAAAGTACACACAGGGCCAGAGGAGGATCGCCAGGAGTCAGCAGGCAAGTGAAGGGACTCATATGGGGACTGTGGGGGTGGGGCAACGTCAGGTGGGGACAGTGGGGGTGGGACAATGTCAGGTGGGGACAGTGGGGGTGGGACGTCTGATGGGGACAGTGGGGGTGGG
>NW_022589747.1:2124771-2140132 GCF_004348235.1 Phoca vitulina
GGGACAGTGGGGGTGGGGCAACGTCAGGTGGGGACAGTGGGGGTGGGACAACGTCAGGTGGGGACAGTGGGGGGGGGGCAATGTCAGGTGGGGACAGTGGGGGTGGGGCAATGTCAGGTGGAGATGGGGACATCATCAAAAAATATAGTTCACAGTTGGGTGGAAGGAGGAAAGTATTTCTCTTACAAATAATAAACAATAAATAATACAAAGAATAAATAATAAATACAAATAATAACTAATAAAGCCACTTCTGTAGTTTGATGTGCTGAGGTCTTTGACCCAAGCCACCAATTCCCGGTGCATTTAGATCTGGGGTAGGGACAAGGGCGCTGGAAATGTGGCTGTATCACTGGTACACAGGTTAGCGACTTAGAAGTTCCTCTTTCATGGCGTCTCGCACGGACAGACTTCTCAGTCCCGTGTGTGCTGGTCTCTCCCCCCAACTGCCGTCCCCGACACAGGGGTCCGTGGTGGCCCCTACTGACCTCAGAGGCACCTCGGATCTTGAACCAGACCTACCCGGAATGCAAGGCAAGACTATTTATCTCGGAAGGAGTTTTGCCCACAGAACAAACTGGTGGCCGCACCTTCTTAAACATGAGCTGAGCTGACAAACTCTTGTATCAGTAATTCAATCAGGACATTTGCCCCGTGGAGAATCTCAACGGTCTTTGACAAAATGCTCTCATAGCCTTAACTTATCTGGTCTAAAGCACGACCGAAGTGCAGCATCGGCCCTGCCCAGCACCACGAGGATTTCCACTTCTTTCTCAGGCGAGGGCAGCGAACGTGGATCCGGAAGTAGAAGGTGTTAGACCGTGCGGACAGTTGGCCCGCCAGTCAGCCCGCCGGCTGCACGTCCCGTCAAGTGGGCCGCCCTAGGTATTTAGTGGTGCATGTGGACAGCGAACTTGCATGGTCCTGGGCTGACTCGCTGTCCTTCGTCCATTTCGTTCCGGAATATTGATGCTGTTCGGATTCCGGGGACCTTTCGTGGTGGAAATGTGTTGCTTGGTAAGGAGCAGGCTGCCCGTTCGCTGAGCTGTCACGTCAGGGAGGTGGTTCCTGCTTTAGGCAGAGCTCCTGTATCTCTCTGGCTTGGCCGATGCCCTGATCTTTCTTCCACGCACACTTCTGCCGGCGTTCTCTCTGCAGATATCTGGTTCCTGACACAAACATGTTACTCTGATCCCAAATAATCCCGAGTTTTGGGGCTTCCAAGCAGGACTCTCCAGGATCCACTGTGGCATGGGATCTCCCCCGTCTGAGTCTTGGTACAACAGGAAGTGGAAACGGATGGTGTGGGGCCCAGCACGGGGCTGGACCCCATTAGGCAGATCAGAGCACTGGGGATGGCCACCCCCTGGAGGATCGCAGATGCCTCCGTGCTCTGGAACTTTCACCCTGGAAAGATAATTGAAGGAAGGGATAAACCCCGGGCCGGTTGGAGGAGGGAGGTACCGGGAAGCCGTGCAGGTTGTAAAGCACATTTCTGATCGGGACCGCTCTCTTGTCTGCTAGAGAAAGCATTACATTTTTTATTAATTATAAAGTGTCATTTCCATCATGCTAGTTTTGCATGTTAGAACAACCTTAAGTTATTTTTAAACTAATTTTTTTTTTTACTTTGAGAGATTGTAGGTACAGGTGCAATTGTAAAACCTCGTACAGAGATCCCATGAACCCTTTACCTGGCTTTCCTCATGGTAACGTCTCTCGTCTCTCGCAACCACAGGGCCATCTCAACTTGGATGTTACATCCGATACGGTTAAGATACAGAACATTCCATCCCCAGGGTCCCCCCTGCTGCCTTATTCTAGCTGCACGTCTCTCCCTCCTGCTCTAGAATCGGCTATCCAACTTTATAATGTTGTCACTTCAAGCATGTTACATAAACATGATCACAGAGTATGTAACCCGAGCTTGGCTCTGACAGTCAGCATAACTCCCTGGAGACTCACCCTGGTTGCTAGACACACGGATACCCTGTTCCTCTTCACTACGGCATAGTGTTCCACAGGCAAAGGTGAGAGAGGGAACACAAGCAGGGGGAGCGGGAGAGGGAGAAGCAGGCTTCCTGCGGACTGGGGAGCCCGATGCGGGGCTCGATCCCAGGACCCTGGGACCATGACCTGAGCCGAAGGCAGACGCTTAACGACTGAGCCACCCAGGCGCCCCTAGTTGAGCTGTTTAATCAGTGACAGATATCAGGGAGGTTTCCCCGCTTAGGGGTATTACAAGGAAGCTAGGAAAGTGCATGCCCAGGGTTTTGTGTGAACACCAGTCTCCATTTCTCTGGGACAAATGTATCCATTCTGGTACCATTTCCGGATCCTAAGTTTTTGTGTTTCATTTTATGAGAAGTTGCCTATTTCCCAGAAGGGCTGTACCACGCTACATTCCCACCAGCAATGGATGAGAGAGCTGGTCTCTGCATGCATGCCCCGTTAAGTGTCACTACTTTTACTTGAGCCGTGGTCATGGGTGCGGGGTGACGCCTCACTGGTCCCACTGTGCGTCACCCTGGTGGCTGCTGAGGCTCACATCTCGTGAGTTTCTGGACATTCTCTTCAGTGAAATGTCCGTTCCTGTTTTGGTCTGTTTTCTACCTGGATTATTTGTAATTTATTGCTGAGTTCTGAGAGTTCTTTATATATTCTACATACTAGTCCTTTGTCGAATGTGTGGTTTGCAATCTCTAGTTGTCCGTTCACCCTCTTCCCAAGGTAGCTTGTAGAGCGAAGCTTTTAATTTTGATCTTATGGATTGTGCTGATTTGCTTCTTTGGTTCTTCTTTTTTCAAAAATGCTGTGGTTTTACATTTTTCCTTTGAGTCCCTGATCTGTTTTGAGTTAATTTTTGTCTAAGGTGTGAGGTACAGATCGAAGCACTATTCTTTTTTCACTTTTTTCTTGCTTCCGGCTGTCCAGTTACGCCAGCACCATTGTTGAAAAGGCTATTCTTCCTTCACTGCATTGTTTTGCACTTTTGTCAAAAACTGGTTGCGCCTGTTTGCATGGCTCTATTTCTGGATTCTCTGCTCTGTCCCCATGACCTCTGTGTCCGTCGTTCTGCCCCACATCACCGTCCTGACCACTGCCGCGACCCAGCACGGTCATCCCTCTCCTGTGACTCAGCGTCCAAGAAACCAACCACCTCTGAGGACTATAAACCTTGTCACCCACAGCTTTGGGAACAAACCTGCTCACCATCTGCAGGGCACTGGGCATGCTAAGGTCGTCCAAAGGTTCCACTCACATTCCTGAAATTTGATGATCCAGTTTCTTTGCTCCTTGCCTGACAACAGGGCCAGGAAAATGGTGAAAATGAAATGCAGTAAGTTATGAAGGTGCCCCTGGCCAGCACCGATCTCTGGAAAACAACTGAGCTCTGCTCACCGCACAGAAAGCCTTCCTAAGGCCTCTATGTTTCTGAGGCCAAAGGCTAGTATTTTTGCACTCTTTAGCCGGTTCCAGACAATCCACAGCAGCGGGAGACATCGGGGAGAAGGTAGCCAGCCCTGGAACAGGGATCCCCAGTCCCTGAGACTTCCACAGCTGCCTTCTACAGGCACTCTAATTTTGCAGATCCGGTCCAGTACGTTCCCACGCCGGGGCAGTGAGTGGGGTGCTTGGATCTGGCACGCCCACAGTGCTTGCTGTAATCAGGACCCCTTCTCTTCCACCCAGGAGAGACTTGGGGATGCCAGAAAGGGAGCATGGGGTCTGGCAGGGAAGGTCTAGCCACTGCTCTGCCTCTCCCCTTGGTCCCACTGCAAATTACATGCCTCACCCCTCGATGTCATGATGCGGGATGAGCTCCTCGGGACACATCCCCAAGTGTGGCACCCGCTTTGATCCACTGCACTAGAACCCACCCAGACTAGACGCTTCCTTCCGAGCTGCTGGGGAGTGGGGTCAGTCCTTCCCTAAAGCTGTGGCATACAGACACCCATGGTTTCAGGGGGGGACTCAATTGTGCACCTGTATATTTTTTTAAGATTTATTTATTTATTTGAGAGAGAGAGTCCTGGGGGGGCTGGGGGGGGCACAGGGGGAGAGGGAGAGAGAAGCAGACTCCCTGCTGAGCATGGAGCCCGATGTGGGGCTCGATCTCAGGACCCTGAGATCATGACCTGAGCTGAAATCAAGAGTCGGATGCTCAACCGACTGCGCCTCCCAGGAGCCCCATCGTGCTCCTAGTTTAAACTGCCATTTCAAGTGGCAAAAAAGAATTCCTTTTTTGGTTATCACCTGATCTTTTTCAGAGTCTGAGAACTCAGATGATTCATTCCTTCTGTAGTTTTTACGATAATCAACATGTCCTAAGATGCAAACATTTGTCCTATGAAAGCCTCCCCACAGGAGGATCTATGCGGAGTAAAAAAATAGAAAGCTTGTGAAATTTTTGTTTTACGTTTTTCACCCTAGTGGAATGAAATTCCTCAAAAAGTTGAAATTAATTGAAACGATATAGCCCTTGTCTTCAAATAGCGACAGTTGCTCAAAGGTATTTGTGATGGGTCCCCCACCCAAACACGCCCAGGTGCTACCCCAGTGTCTATAGATGCGACCTCACTCTGCGGATGATCACATCAAGATGAGGTCCCACGGGGGAGCCCTAGCCCCAGGTGACCATGTCCTCATAAAACACACAGACAAGCGCAGGGGGACACCCCAGGAAAACAGGAGCTGGGGGTCCCCAAGCCGAGGAGCCGGGCAGGGGAGGGGGGAGGCCTGGCACAGACCCATCCCCGGCGCCTTCAGAGGGCACGAGGCCCAGCGGCACCCCATCTCGGATCCCGGGGCTCCCGAACTGTGACACGTTACGCTCGTGTTTCTGGGCCTTTGTTGCAGCCGCCCTGGCAAACAAATGCAGTATTTTGCTTATTATTTTGGGACATAACCATAGTTTGAAAGACTCTCAGCTAAAACAACTTCTTCAGAAGGCAGCCATCTGATAGTGCCATTTAGTCTTTAGGAATCCAGCTTCCTTGGCTCCCACGATGAGATAATTTGGTTCATGTAAATAAATTACGTTCTCATAGGCACACAGAAGTCCTGGTTTCTATCCATCGCGTCTCAAGTGTTACCCCAGCACACATTGAGATGAAGGGATTAACAATAATATTTCAATTTAGCCAGAGCTCGGGCTGCCAGGAAGCAATGAATCAAGTCTGACAAAGTCCGACAACAGCCCTCCGTCTTGTGAAGTTATCACGGGCAGACTTAAATATAATCCCGAAAGCAGAGGAAATTTATCTCCGAAGACTTTCTGCTTCAACATTTGTCTGGTCCTTTCCACTTCTGATATATTATGCATTTGTAAATCACAGCGGAATAGTTCTCTTAAATTTAATTAGCTTTCCTTGTGATGTCCGCGGAAGGGAAAAATTCCAAGGTACACTTAGACATGGAGAAAAGTTTAGAAAAACAAGAACCATCACAGCTAATCACACCCACAGCTGTGGCTCTAGCATGTTGCTGTCTTGCCGTGCAGTGATTCAACAGAGCCTTTTCGTTTATTTTTTATTTTTTTTAAGTCATCCCTACAGCCAGCGTGGGGCTCAAACCCACAACCCCGAGATCAAGAGTCGCACGCCCCACCGACTGAGCTGGCCGGGCGCCCCAAAGCTTTTCATTTGGAAATCATCTTGAACGTACAAGAAAACTTGCAAGAATAGTTCACTTGAGCGCTCCTATACCTCTATTTGGAATCACATATTAACACTCTGCCCTATTTACTTTATTTTCCTTCTTTCTACCCATATACATATTCTAGTAGCTTCTTTTGGCCGATCACCGATTACTACGTACTTACTGAGCACCGGGCTCTGTAGAAAGCACTAAGAGGAGAGGGTGTGACACAGCAGGGATGCTGGGCCAGTTCAGTCAGATCCAGGACCAATCTCCTGCTGCATATCGAGTGAATCTTGGGAGTTATGGGGGAGTGCATTCTTCCTAGGAAACTTCATCTTATTAATTTATTTTAAAGATTTTATTCTTTATTGGAGAGACAGAGAGAGCATAAGCAGGGAGGGGGGAGAGGCAGAGGGAGAAGCAGACTCCTGGCTGAGCAGGGAGCCCGATGTGGGACTTGATCCCGGGACCCTGAGATCATGACCTGAGCCAAAGGCAGATGCTTAACGACTGAGCCACCCAAGCGCCCTGTCATTTTAATTTTTTATTGTCTTTTTAAAAGATTTTATTTTTAAGTGATCACTACACCCAGTGTGGGGCTCGAATTCACGACCCCGAGAGCAAGAGCCACGGGTTCCACTGACCGAGCCAGCCGGGCACCCTGAGACCTCATTGTAACCCAGCGTCTGCGTCATGAATGGCCCCTTGCAGCCAGCCTCCCACAAAGAGGCCCTTCATGCTGCAGATCCAAGTGGGCACTGGAGTTGCTGAGAACTTTGCCCCCAATTCTGAGACTTGTATTTTCCAATTCCAGGAATACTGTGTCTTCTCAGGAGACACAGACATCACTGGACCCCTGCCCCCAGCCCCTGGGAGCTGTGCCCGCCACAGTACTTGGTCCTTCACCGGGGTGGACACTGAGGTTCAAGACGTTAAGTCACTACCCTAGGCCCATCCACCAGCCAGCCAGTGCTTAAAACCAAATCCCACTCAGCAGGTGCTCAAGTACCAGTCCCACCTGCCTCTCCCAGGAGCCCATACTTCCTGCGTGCTCAGGCCAAGCAGATATTTCCTTAAACCAACCCTTCATAACCTGTTCTCTTCTCAAGGATTCGAGTTTCGTGTATTCATGAGTCCAGAAAGCTAGGTTTATGGAACCCAATTAGGACCACAAAAAGTCCTGGATTTGAGGCGGGGAGCTCAGCAAATTTCCTGGACGGGTTTCTATGACATTCGTAGGCTGTCCACATTAAGGAAAGGCAAGTCTTCCAAATATCTTTTAAGGTAACCCGCAAACTGGCAAAGGTAAGGGAAGAAGTGGGACGAAAATCCACCCTTCTGATGGCCCCCTGAGTCCTGACAGTCACTGACTCACAGGGCACACACAAACCTCTCCGAAGGTTTCCATGGAGGTGGAAAGTGAGCCGCGGATCCTCCACGGCTACACCAAATGCCCAGCTTCCCTCCTGGCAGGTGGGTGCTAAGGAATGACACGTCCTTGTAAAGAAGGACCAAAACTGCTCAGGCGGACTATAACCTGAGGTCGGGATGTTCCTGACCTTCTGGATGCTCCTGCCTGACTCAGCCATATTCATAAAAGCGAATCCAGAGGAAAGTCAGCAGGAAAAACCCCTCTGGCCTCTCGAAGCTGCACTGAAGTCTCAGTGGCCTGGCCGCTCCCACAGAGCAGTGGGTCCCTGGGGCGGCGGGGTTGGGGGGAGGTGACGGGGTCCGGGCATCAGGAAGAATTTGGGGCAAAGTCCTCTGGTGGGCAGCTCTCCCCGGGTGGGATCGACACGGCCGAGCAGAGAGCGTGCTGAGGCACCTGCGGCTGCCAAGTGGGCGAGGACGAGAGCGCAGAGACGGGCAGCCCCGCGGCATGTCGCTGCACTGAGTCACTCCAGAAAGACAAAGAACAATGTGACTGTAGGCGGTTCGCAGAGCTCCAGGAAACCAACCCTCCCAGTTTATAACGATACGAATCTGAATTATTAAAGGCTAAGATGAAGAACAGCCGCCCTGAAGTTAGGAAATTCAAACGGGTTGTTTGCTCAGATCACATCATACAAAAGAGGGTCTGTCCCGCGTGGGGCCAGCAGGTCGCGGCGCAGGAACTGGGATCCACAGGCAGCCCCGCGCCTCCGTGGGCGTGGAGTGCAATTGTCCTCAAACCTCAGGAAACTGGTCTGAACGGCACAGGCTGGTGCCGTTCCCCCTCTGTGCGCGGGGAACACGAGCGACCACGCTGTTAAGTGTGGCTGTCCGCTATTAGATATATCAACTCGGGCAGTGTGTCCAGGAAGGAGACCAGTAAATCCCTTAAAAGTTCTCCTGTTGGACTTCCAAACCGACAATCTCCCCTCGTCCTCGGCTCCGTGGGAAGGTCTTGGGCATGGCACCATGACACATAGCACTGACTTGGCATACGGTCTTATTTTTTGAATTATATCAATTAAGAGTGTGTTTTAAAAATTAGAAATGGATGTCGAATCTCATCAAATACAGTCATGGAGAAAATCAAGTGATAGTCTGCCATTTCTTGGTGAAGGTCACTAATCTGTTTCCTGATATTAAAACATTTCTTTGACTGGTTTAAAACTCATAAATGATCATGGCATATTGTTCTTTTAATCTGATGCTGGATTCAATTTGCCATTGTTTTTGTTTGTTTTGTTTTGTTTTTTAAAGAAAGAGAAAGCATGAGCAGGGGAGGAGGAGCGCAGAGAGAGAGAGAGAGAGAATCCCAAGCAGACTCCACGCTCAGCATAGAGCCCGACATGGAGCTCAATCTCACAACCCTGAAATTATGACCTGAGCTGAAATCGAGAGTCCAGTGTTCAACCAACTGAGCCACCCAGGTGCCCCAGCAAGATTACATTCTTAATAAAGATCATAACCTTCAATCACAACAGTATTCTTCTGAGAAAATGCTAAATTCCCAAAGTCCTGTTTTATGATTTCTAGATACTTGTTTCTAGGGAATCAGGATCAGTATGCCCCAGGCATCATGTTGGAAGGCAGGCTCACCGCCCTGTTCACTGGGACACCACCAGCTCCAGGAGGAGGGGCAGGAAGGTCCTCTCTCCACACAGAGCCCGTGGCCCGGTGTGAAGACCACAGAGCTGCAAGCTTCCTGCCCTCCTTCAATGGGGAGAAGGGGTTCCACATTTTGGGGCAATGCGTGATTCCCTGGAATCCTCGGTTTCATTGATAGG
Organism: Phoca vitulina; assembly: GCF_004348235.1. Classification (NCBI taxonomy): domain Eukaryota; kingdom Metazoa; phylum Chordata; class Mammalia; order Carnivora; family Phocidae; genus Phoca; species Phoca vitulina. The sequence goes on from NW_022589747.1 coordinate 2,133,630, forward strand.
GTTCATTCATCTTTTATAGGGTTTTCTCAATTTAGGTATTCTGGTATCAAAATCAGTAAGACTGGCATGTGGTTGTTTTGTCTTTTTAAATTAGAGATATTCTGCCCGATTTTGATATCAATACATTACTTAGATTCGTAGAAGTGCATCTGGAAGCTTTCTCTGTCTCTGTGCTCTGCAACAGTCCGAGAACATTTTGAACGTATGTGTCTCTTGTAGTTTGGTACTATGTCACCTGTGGGACCATCGGAACCAAGGTGCCTTTGGAAGGGTGGTCTTCACGCTGCTTGAGGCTTCTGTCTGACTCGAGTTAGCTGGTGCATAAGGAGTATTGAGGGCTGTTCCCGTGTTCCAAATATTTTATAATTCACTGAATTTCCTTAATTTTTGCTTTCTCATTTTTATTCTGTGCATTTATTGCACTTTCTTCCATCATATTTAGCTACATATTAGCTAATAATTTATTTAATTGTTGTTAAAAGATTGATCTCAGGCTATTTCTTGCTGATTTAATTAAATTACATTTTCATCTTTACAAATGCTTAGTTTGTGCGTGCATGTGTGTGCATGTGTGTATGTGCATATGTGTGTGCGTTGCGTGTGAGTGTGTGCATGCGTGTGCATGCATGTGCATGCGTGTGCGTATGCACATTTTCCTGATGATTTCAATTGAAGACTTATTTACTTTCATTTGCTGCACTCCATAACAGAGACCCTACTTTCCTCTGAGCACTAAGTTAGCGGTGTACATGGTACTTTGTTTTAAACCTAGAATCTAGAAATAATAGCACTAACCTTATGGTATGAATGAATACAAATGCACAGAATCATCTTTCTTCTGAAATTTTGTATTGAACTTTTCCATTATTTTATATTACAAAGACAGTAAGGGGCACCTGTCCTTTTTTTTTCATAAATTTTCTTCTAAGTTCTTCACACAACCAGACATCGTATTTCCTATTCTGTAACAATTATGTTTTCCTATCATTTGCCAATTTTCTAATGATGTGCACACTTAAATAGCTTTCTTACAATTTAAATAATTATTAGTAAATAACCTTTAAATAATTTTAATAACTTGGAAGTGACTTGATCTTCGGGGGATAGATAGGGAAGGTATCGGGATGTCAGTAAGATTCTCTAGTTCTTTACTCTAATTACTTTATTAAGATTTGTCCTTGTTTTAATAGATTTGAATCCATTTCTTCCCTGGGATACAATTACTCTTTAAACATATAGATCTGTATCTTTAATTCAGGAAAGTTTTCATAAATTATATCTTCAAATATTTTTTTTTTTCTGTTCTTTCTTCTCTGGGGTGGGTAGAGGGAGACACTAATGACACATGTCTTTTCTATGCCTTATGCATATTCTTCTTTGTCTGACTTTTATGTGTATGATTTTCCCTAAAATCAATTTTAGGGGTTTTTTTTAATCTCATTTTGTTCTCAAACTTGCCATCTGGATCCTTCACTCTCTTTTCTGTGATGAATCTGTTACTTTTTTCTTTTGCTCAGCCCGTGTTTCTGGCATCTGTTTCTTTTCTTTCCTCAACTCTGTCCATTCTCCTTTGTGCTTTTATTCCACTTTTTAGCTCTGTCATCTGGGTTCTGCTCTCTTATTTCAGAGAGGGAAATTTTCTGTGCATTTAGTCTTGCGTGCGGAGAACACCTTGCCTACAATCTCACCTGTGTGTAGCAATCCTTTGCAGGCCTGCTCTTGATCTCCTTCCCTTACGGTCATCTTTAACGACTGCTTTCTTGGGCAGCATGTTGCATCACCCCGTGGTGATTTGTGTTTGTTATGAGCGTCCACTTCTGCACAAAGGGTCCATCTCACTGTGGCCAGGGAGCATGCCCATGCCACTGGGCTGTGTGACGCTGGCTGGTCTGGGCTCCACGGTGTCTCTCTGGATCTCAGGGAGCCCCCCAAGAACACATGTCATGCTGGAGCCCAACACTCATCTGGCTTTTCACCGTGTACCTGCTGCAGTGTGTGCATCTCAGGGCTCCAGACCTGTGGGCCACCAACAGCCCCTCTCCTGGCTACACATCAACAGACGGTTTCTGCAACAGATGGCTTTCCTTCAGCCCCATGTCCCCAGCACTCATGTTCCAGGGGATTCCTTTAACTCTGTTGTGTTGTATTATCTTTTCATCCAAACCAGGGGCCTTCCTTTGATTACCACCCCACCCCCCTCGTGTACTGTTGAGATTGGAGAACTCTGTGTGCTCTGGGAAGTGGCAGGATCCTCTCCCCCTTTGGTCTAATTTTCTCTGTAGTGGCCACCATTTTGGGGATTCTTGGTCCTGTTCTGGAGCACAGATATTTCCTGGTGTGTGGGAGGATGGAATTTCCATTTCTGGTTCTCCCTATCTCTGTTGCTCCCAGCTATAATCAAAGGTCAGGGAGCACAGAGATATTTCTGCCACCATCATAAGCTGGAAGTCACAGGACACATTTTCCGTGATTAAGCAGTTCCTCAGTTCTGACCAGCACACCTTCCCACCAGCTACCTACCCAGAGGGGATATTTATGCAAATAGACCTCATGATCTGAGTGGCAACCAGTTCATATCTCCCTTAGAACTTAAAAAACATTCTTGCTCTAAAGTAGAGCGATAAAAATAAATTCTCATTTGCTTACCCCAGTGGCTTGTTAGGCAGAAACGCCCACCGAGGGACGGCCTTCTGCCCTGGTCTCTCCCGTATCACCAAATCGCAGCTCTGGACGAGGACGTTGTAGGCTGTCAGACAAACCATGAATTTTCCACAGAAGTTCATCTAGCAGATCGGAAACTTCATCCAGGTAGTAATTCTGAAGCAAAGAAAATTAGATTAGTGAATGCCCTCAAGAAATGAATTTTTTCTTTTCCCCTCATTTTCTGAAGCATTTCATGGTACTGACTTTAGATGGTATTGTGCTTTGTGAGAAAGCTCACTGGAGTCAGAGACTGGGTGCTGGGCCTGAGTTCTTGATCTCAGTTCCCTGACTCCCTGGTTCACACACACGTGTGCACACTCATCCCTGACGCCCTAGGACACATACACGTGTGCACACTCGTCCCTGATGCCCCAGGTCACGTACGTGTGTGCACACTCATCCCTGATGTCCCGGGTCATATGCAGGTAAGCGTTAGGGTTCAGAATCCCTATATGAGGACTATCACGTGGGGTTAAAGGCAGTAAGGGATGGTAAAATACGTAATAAAGAGTGAAGCCCTATAAAAATGCCCAAGATCACAATTGCACATGATTGGCTTTGGAACTGTACTCAGAGATATGTAAGTATCCATCGTGAAGGAGAGCTGGGCATTCAGCGTGCAAAGGCCTGCTTTGTTTGCTTGCAGTCATGTCAGGGGGACTAGGCTGACCCACGTCCCCATGTTTGGGGAGAAGTGTGGCACCGGTGGGCAGAAACCAAAAGCAAACGGCTGTTCTGTAGGGACATGGTGGGGTGTGTGTGTGTGTTGCGGTGGGGGAGGAATCATAAACTCAGTCTTTCTAACCTCACAGGGTCATCCAAGGATACCATGAGTTAAGGGAAGAGAACCTGCTTGGTAATCTGCTAAGTGCTGGAAATGCCACGGCCCTGCAGTGATGGGGGCACAGAAACCCATCGTGCTTGAATAACCGGAAGTGAGGTTACAAGGAAAGCATCCTCCGGGCGAGACATCGTGCTCGCTGATCCAACACCCACAGCTTACCCGCCTCCCAGCCATCTCCACCTCTTCCCGCTGCAGCCTCTCCAGCCCCAGCCAGGCCCGGGCCGCCCCCCGCATGCAGGCAGTCACGTCGGCCAGGCTCACGAGGGACTGGCTTTGAAAAGATTTCCTTTTTCGAGCAAGAGTCGTGAGGGAACCTCTCAGCTGGGGAGAAGAAAGAAAAGACAGATTTCATGTTATCAACCAAAACATGGCTTCGTTAATGTGATAGACTATGAAATGGGGATTCTATCTGATGATGCTATTTTATGACCTTTTAGTAAGACAGCAACTGCTGAGCAAAAAAATCGGGTGCATGGAACTAAATCGCAACAAGGTGAATTCAACAATCAAGATGGATATATAAACGGATATATACATAAAGGCTGTTTTCAGTCTCTAACAGTTGAGGACGAAGATTGTCAACATGGTGTGCATTTCCACATGCAAACTTGGTTTCGGGGTGCTCTGCAGCCCCGCCAGGCTCTGGGGGGGCCCCGACCGCGTGAGCCTGAGCCTGTGCCCAGGAGACAGGAAGACGAGCTCACATGCTCTCTGCAGAGCGGCCCCAGCTTGTTTCCTTCTTTACTGCAGGCTGAGACCTGCTTGCTCAGAAAGCCTGTAGGCACCAAACTCAAAGTTGTACGCATTCAACTGTTGTAAAAATAGTCCAAACAAGCAAAGTTTGAGCCATTTCAGAGCCTGCTTTGCATACCCTGCGAATATCACAGCTGTTACCAGTTTCCGGACTCCAGCATGCCGCTGCCCTTGGGATCTCTGACTCAGACTTCCCACTTGCTGTTGGGCGACGTCTACACACAGAAGACCCCTCTCCCACCCCTCCCCACGTCCCCCTGCCCTTCCCCAGTTCTTGATGGTGGCCCTGAGACACAGCCTCTAGACAGTCTCGGGCTGTGACCCGTCAGGACGTGGCCACATACACCTTGTGCGCGTTACTGTCTCTCGTGGTCTTATCTGTTTCCTGGATCAGCCCTAAATCCCTTGAACCCCTGGCCACGTGTCAGAACCCTGCAGGGATGCCTAGATGCCTGAGGACAGGACACTGTCCATTCAGACAGCATATGCGGGTCTGAGGCTTCCCTGCTCTACCAGCCACACGAGCCCCAGGAGCCTGCGGTAATGCGTCCCGACCCCTGCTCTCAGGGACCCCCGGGTACCACCGCCTTCCTGTTCCTGATGATAAAGCCCAAGCACCTCATCATCTTAGTGTGACATTCAGGGCCCACCATGCCTGGCTCCAAGCATAGTTCCCAAACCCAGCATGGGCCTCGCCACCATCTTCACTCTTGGGATGCCTACCTCCCCCCCAGGTGCTGTTCCCTTTGAGGAGATGCCTCAAATAATTAAATAAATACTTCTAAAGTAAAATAAAATAGAATAAATAAAATAAAATTGCATACAATTTGCTAAAAACTACAGAACACTGAAGACAGACATGAAAGATCTAAATGAATGGAGACACAGACAGGATTCTTGGGTTGATAAACTTCCTATTATGAAGATGTCAGTTCTCTCCAAATTTGATTTACACATCCACAGCAATCTTGAGCAAAATCCCAGCATGCTGTTTCATAGATGCCGACAAGCTGATTCTGTAATTCATATGGAAAGGCAAAAGAACTAGAGCAGCCCAAACTGCAAAAGAACGAATCTGGAAGACTCACCTGCGCTATGTGAAGACTTACTATAGAGTTCTAGTAATCACGACAGTGTGGGATTGGCGACAGAATAGATCAGTGGAACAGAACAGATAACCCAGAAACAGACTCATGGAAACCAGGAACTGATTTGTGACAAAGATACGCTGACAATAAAACATGCTTTTTTTTAAAACAAAGTCTTATTTATTTGAGAGAGAGAGAGATTGAGCATGAGCCAAAGGGGAAGAGAGAGGTAGAGAGAGAATCTCAAGCAGACTCTGTGCTAAGCTCTGAGCCCGACACGAGGCTCAGTCTCAGGATCCTGAGATCACAACCTGAGCCGAACTCAAGAACTGGATGCTCAACCAACTGCACCACCCAGGTGCCCCTCAACATGCTTTTTAAAGATGGTGCTGGAACAACTGGATATCCCAAACAGGAAAGAACATTCACTCTGAGCTGTAATTTGTCCCTTACACTAACATTAAATCAAAATGGACTACTGACTTAAATCTAAAACATAAAACCATAAAACTTCTAGAGGAAACATAGGAGAAAATGTGTGTGACCGTGGGGTTGCCATTCGTTTTCAGATAGGACACCAGTAGAATCTATAAAAGAAGAAATTGATAAATTGGCCTTTATAAATATTAACAACCTCTGCTAAAAAAAACTGTTAGAGGAATGACAAGGACAAGCCACGGAATGGGAAAAATATTTGCAAACCACATATCCAATAAAAGAAATGTATCAAAAATACAAAAATTGCTATAACTCTTTGTTTATACACATGTCTTCCTCTACGGACTGTGGACCATGTCCTCTTATGTTTGTTTCACCATTGCTTGAATACAATAGGTATTCTTTAAGTAATTGCTGAATGAGTGCATGAATGAACAAATGAGTGGATGGATGGATGAATGGATGGGTGGATGGATGAGTGGATGGGTGGATGGATGAGTGGATGAGTGGATGCATGGATGGATAGGTGAATGGATGGATGGATGGATGTTTGGATGGATGGATGGATGGATGGATGAGTGGATAGAGGGATAGATAGGTGAATGGATGGATGGATGGACAAGTGGATGGTTGGATGGATAGGTAGATGGATAGATAGGTGGATGGGTGGATGGATG
>NW_022589747.1:2145132-2184698 GCF_004348235.1 Phoca vitulina
CCCCTCCTCTCTCCCCCCTCCCCTCCCCTCCTCCCTCCCCTCCTCCCTCCCCCCTCCCTCTCCTCCCCTTTTCCTTCTGCCCTCCTCCCCTCCCTCCCCTCCTTTTTCCCTCCCTCCTCTCCCCCTCCCCTCCCTATCGCTCCCCCTTCCCTCCCTGCCCCAACCCTCCCCCCACCCCCGCCCACTCCCCTCCCTCCTCCATCTCAAGTTGGGGGAGCCGTCTCTCCTGCTTCCTCCCTGCCCTCCGCCCTAGCTGCTGGCAGCCACGCTGTCCCAGGGGCTGGTTCTCTCACCCTCTTCATGTCCCCAGCACCCAGCAAGGGCTCAGTAAAATAAACCACTTAAGAAGCAAAGGCAGTTCAGTTTAGTTCAGGTGAAGTTTTGTGGTCTGGCTGTTGTAACAGGCTGGGCACCTGGCCTAGGAGCCCGGGGTTGCACCCTGGGCCCAGGGTGTATGTGTGTATCTAACTCACCTGCACGACAGGTCAGCAGCCTGTTGTCCCAGGCCCCCGCGGGCCCCCATTTCCCTCGCTCCTAGCCCCGGCCCTGCACCCGAGGCCCCCCTACAAAAACTCTGGCACACATTTCACCATTATTTACTCCCTAAGTGGAATCACACCCCACCAGTGGTCCACCATCTGGACCAAGCAAGTGTGATCACCCTTCCCTGCACACCCCTAATTTCTGAACGGTTCAGATTCCGTTACTTAATTTGGACACAATTTATTCATGATATTCTGTGTTTTCTTAACAAAAAAAAAAGCATTCTTCGCATTGCTACGTGGTATAATAATGACCAGTTTAGTACATAAGTTCTACATACACGTAATCTCTAAGCCCGCGGTACCTCGCCAGGCATACACACGTGCCAGGAGCTTCCGGAGCTGGAGCTCGGGTAACGGCCCCACGGTTGTGACAGTGGGTTCGGGAGAGGTGCAGCCGGGCTTGAAGCCAGGTCTCCAACTCCTGGGTCAGCTTTTTCTGCCCTGATTTGCGCAGTCTGTCCCACTGAGCATAAGGCCAGCAGGGTTTGGAGATCTGTGCTTGGTTCGCCGTGAGCTGCCTGAGCCTGGGACCCTGACAGCCAGAGCCCCTCATCAGACCAGCTAGTCTGGACCCTCCCCCTGCCCTGACGACAGTCCAGCTGCAGGGGCAGGACAGGGGCCGCCGGGCTGGTGCAAGCTCCTCCCCCCGGGGGCCAGGTCAGAATCACCTGCACCCCAGAATCTGGCCAGCATCCCATGTGGGGCCCTGGCCCTCTTGATTCTGGGTGTCAACAGCCCGCCAGACTGGGCCAGCCCTGGACTGAGACCTGACCCCCCGGGGTGGGAGCCAGGCTTCCCGAGAACCCTACGCGTGTGCTTTCTTCTGCAGCCCACTGAGGCACAATTCCACGTGGGGGGTGAACAGCACTCAAGTGGGTTTCAGGTATTCGTAGGGGGTTTTTCGGGTGCAGGGCCAGAGTTAGGAGCAAGGGAAGTGGGGTCTGTCACTGGAGTTAGCACCCTGCTCCTCTCTCCGAGGAAGAACCTCCCTCCTCCCCCCACCCCGGCACCTGCCGCGCTTGGTTGTGATCATCAGGGCGGGAATTACTAGAGAGCCAGGTGCCATTCCTGGTGTGCAGAGCCCGCTCCGTAGGTGGTGACAGCTCCTTGCATGAGTCGTAAGGACGAGTGCTCCGGGAAGGGGTGCAGCAGAGCACGTGTGGAGTGCGCCTGGGCTCCCGTGTTCACGGGCACTCCTCACTCTAGAACCACCTGCACCCCTGATCTAAAACCACTCCGGGATGCAGGACGCCAGGGCCTCTAGGCGGCGCCTCACCTTGAGAGCTCGTGTCTCCCTGGAGAAAGAGCTCACTGCAGAGAACATGGACCGTGCTGGTTTGTCGGGAGATAACTCGACCCGGGGAGCCCTCTTACCCCTGCCGTGCAGATGCCAGCCAGAGAGCGACGCAGCAGGAAGGAGCAGGATGCCCTTGTGCTCGGGATGCCAATGAAGCAGATGAACTTCAGCGTCAGGAGGAATGAGAGGGTCCCCTGGAGCCAGGTCACCCTCTGAGACGGAAGGACAGGGCAGGTCAGTGTGTCCCAACGGCTACGGCGGGCGCACAGACACAGGCATGCTAGACCGCACTCACTGTCGCCCCACGGTGCCCCCTCGACAGGACTGCCCCTGCCCACACCGCGAGAAAATCACGTACGTAGAGAGTGGGTACTGCCCCTTCCTGAGGCCCAGGCGCAGCCCTCCGTGACCCGGGGACAAGGCGGGCACAGAGACGGGCAGTGCCGGCCACCGGCCCGTGGTTCCCTGAACCAGCAGGGAAGCTGGGCACTGCAGCCACGGTTGGGGGGGCGGCGCCCACGGCCAGCTGGAATCCAGCTGGAGGAGGGCCGAGGAGCGCGGACGCTGTGACAGGCAGACCCGGAGCCCGCCGTCCGTCCCAGAGAGTGGCCCCCCGACGGCGGTGAAGCAGAGCGTCCATCTCCCTCCCTCCTGGAGCCTCCAGCCGTTTAACCAAGTCAGTACAACGCAGGTCATAGTGGAGGCTGGTAAGCGCCATGAGGATGCGGTGACATTTAATGGAGACAGGAAGGCCGGGAGGGGGTGCTCTGTGCCAGTAACCTGTATGTGAAGCTCGACCTCGGGGCCCATCATGCATGGACCCCCTCCAGCCTGGAGGCCAGTCAGCACCCGGCTCACAGAATAACTCATTCTTTTTTTTTTTTTTTAAGATTTTCTTTATTTGATAAAGAGACAGAGAGACAAAGGGAGCATGAGTGGAGAAAGGGAGAAGCAGGCTTCCCACCGAGCAGGGAGCCCAATGCGGGGCTTGATCCCAGGACCCCGGGATCATGACCTGAGCCGAAGGCAGACCCACCGAGCCACCTGGGTGCTCCAGAATAACCCATCCTTCTAGGTTGTTCTAGGAGGGCCCAGCCCGGGGGGATGAGGCCATTTGGGGCCGTGGCAGCCCTCACTGGGTGGAAAAGGGAGCTCCAGGAGTCCTGCGGCATGGGGGAGGTGAGCTCTGAGGCTGCAGGACAAGGAAGCGGACCATGGGGCTCCGCCCACCTACATCCACGTCTGCCGGCAGGACCCGCCTGGGCTCCCCCGCCCTGGTGTGCACTGGTCTGGCTCTGCTCCTCTCATGGAGCCCCCATCTCCTGCTCTGATGGCCCGACCCCCACGTGAAGCCCCACCCGTCCCCGTGGCTCACACCGCTCGCCTCTGGACGGCGCAGAAGGAGGAGAGAGGACAGACCTGACGTGCCTAAGTCTGCCGGTGCCTCCTTTCCGCCACCTCGACACCTGCTCCTTCCCCACTCAGGGTCACAGGGAGTCACTGGAGCAACTCCGTGCCCTGAGTCGTGCTGCACACAGACCAGGGCGCCCCAGCCCACAGCGTGGATTCCAGCCCTTCCCTGCCCCGCTCACCCTCATCCTCGAGCTCAGAGCATTTTCCCTCAATATGGAACAAATGCCTTGTCTGGAACCTTCTAGAACGTGTATGACCTCTTCCTCTGGACAGCGTCACAGGGCATGGACCCACCTGGACGCCCTGCCGTACCTGATTCCACGAGGCCGCCACAGTGAGATCCATAGATCCTCGGAAGCGTCCTCTGTGGAAGTGGTCGGTCACCTCCCCAGCGAGCGTGGCCAGGTGGCTGGAGGCTGCGTGGCAGGCGAGGCCGGCTCCCACTACGGCGAGCTGCAGCGGGGAAGAGAAAGGAGCCTCAGGGGGCGCCAGGGGAGGGGCCCCCCGTGGCCCCCGAGCGGCTCAGGGTGCAACGTCGGTGCGAGAGCAGAAGTGGACACCGATCTCACGCTATTTGTCGTGAACACGACGGGGGGAGACCTCACGACGGGTGGAATCAGCCAGGACATAAGCAGTTTCCCACTAAAAATAGGTTCATTTCCAGGTAAGGGCTTCACTGTTCCTGCTTTGCCCACGGAAAACGACAGGAGCGGCTACCTCCAGCCAGGTCCCTGGTTTGCGCCAGTAGCTACGGAAACCCTTCTCGGCCAGGCTGCAGAGTTGCAAGCAGAGGTGAGTCAGGCTGAGCAGCAGGAAGGCCAGCTGGTAGAGGGAACAGCAACAGAGCAGAGCAAACAGAAAGTCGGACAGGACCGTGCCAGGGGTGAGGGACGCGGGTGAGCTCTCCGCGGGCCCCGCACACGAGCAGACCCCGAGCGTGCCCTGGCAGGTCCTCCCCGCCCGTCCTCACCCAGCTCCAGAGATGAGTTTTCTCATATTTGTGAAATATATATATATATCATCGGCTCCTTGGCCACATACAGCCTTCGAAGCTCCTATATCGGGAATTTCTTGAAGCTCTGCTTATGCTTCTCTCTGCCTGGATGAGTTGTGCATTCCTGCTCGCCTGCATTCATCCACTCAGAGCGCCAGCCACGAGAGGATGCTTAGTAAGGGTCGCAGCTAAACCCGTCCCAGTCCCCGGGCAGGTCAGTCCTGCTGAGCTCCCCTGGACCCTTCCGGTTGACACTTTGGAGCTAATAAAGCCTCTTTGGGGACGCTGCTCTGTCCCTCCGGGGAGCAGTGCTGGTGTGGGCCAACGTTCATGTCAAACCAAAGAAAGACTGACGGTACTGAGTGCCGGGCTCTGCGACCCTGCGGGTCCGGGTGGAGGTGGGGAGCAGGCCGCAGGTGGAGCCCCGGGATCCACGTGCAGGGGAGAGGCAGGAGGACCCACCTCGGCAAGCGTGGGGCTGGACCACAGGGCCGAGTCACTGCGGAAGACAGCCAGCGACTCCACCAATGGGGAGAAGGTCAGGCCCCCTGCAGGGAGAAGCTCGGCGCGAAGGGACACGCTGGACAGGAGTCGAGTGGGAGGGTTATAGAGAGCGAAGTGCACAGACACGGTCCTGGTGCTGCGGTCGATCCACCTGCTGGCCCGGAGGCTGCTCAGGGCTGCGTGGGCTGCCGGCCTGCAAAGTGGTGCACGTCGGGGCAAAGCCTGCATGGAGCCCTCCACCCCCAGCCTCGCGCCCCGGGCCCCTGAGGCCACCCGGGTTCCTGGGGCTGGACAGACACACTTGTGCGTGTCCCCGCTCCTTGCCCGGGACCCTGAGGCAGGGACGTTCCAGGGGAGGGAGGCCCTCCATCTCTCACGGGCACAACTCGGAGAGAGGTGACCATCTCTCTCTGCAAGGCCTCTAGAATCTTCTTTTATCTTTTCTGCTGTGGACTTACTCTGGTGTTGGGAAGAAGCTGACTTTGACCTGTGTTTGGTAACAATGAAAGAATCTCCCTTCTGTGTTGTTGCATCACTCAGAGGCACCCATCACCTGCCACAGGGCCCCCTGTCACCCTCAGACAGTCCTCCCCCATGCAGGTCATGTGCTGCCATGGCTGCCAGAGGGTCGGGCCACCAACCGTGGACCGTGGCTGCAACTCGGAGGCTCATCTGCACAACGCCGGACCGAGGTGGGGCTGCCTCCTTCACAGAGCACGTGAGGACCATGAGGCCCCGTGAGCATCCTACTCAGCACAGAGCCAGCGAGGACAAGTGTCCATTAGGCTCCCTGACCTCCAGGCCTCTGGCAAATTGTAGAGGAACGTTCGGCTTGTTCCTTCTTATGCTCAGAGACTGAAGCCCTCCATTGGCATTGATCTCCTGACATGGCCTCCTGCCCTGGGCCTCACTCCTGTCATTCTGCAGTGAGAACACACCTGCCCTTGACTCAGGATGGGCGTGCCGTGGCATCCAGCTGCCGCGAGGAGCCATGGACGGGCAGGCCCGGCGGAGCCGACCTCTGAACCCCACTGACCTTGTGCTGCCCAGGCTGAGCACCCAGGGCCCCCTGGCCCCACAGCCTCTGGGGCCACTCGGGGCCACTCTTTGGATGGCGGGATCTGCCGCGGAGGGGGTGTCAGGGTCTCCGACTTTGGGGCCATGTGGTGGAGGAGAGTCTTCGGAAAGTGCTGAAGGTGGGCTGGGAAGCTGGAGGAGAAACCACCAGTCGGAGGAGAATCAGACGCTTGCTTCAAAGTTAGCCCTGTGGCCTGGGGTGTCCAAGGCTGACCACACACGGCCCCTGCTCCCTCAAAGCCCCCTCGTCGTCCCTGGGCTCTAGCCGAGCCTGAAGGATCAGGGCTCCACCACGCGGGGGCTGGCACCTGAGCCGTGCACCCGTCCGGGCTTGGACATCAGAAGGGCTCCGTCTCGGGAGGACACGGGTGAGCTGCATGCCCTCGAGCAGCCCCTCCCAACCAGGAGAAGGTGCGAGAATCTTGGTTGGGAGTATTTTCAGTGTTTTAGAGAGAGATGTCCTGGTTTCCCACAGCGTGCCAGGACCAGCAGAGGGCGTGGGAAAGGTTTGGCTGTCCCGGACCGCGGCCACTGACGATTTCAAGTCACAGCCAGGCTCCCAGAGAGGGTTCCTGGTCCGTGGCCTTTCTGCCCAACGTCTCCAAGACTTTTCTAACTCTAATTGTATATTACAGAGAACAAACTGGTGGTCGCCAGAGGGCAGGTGGGCCAGGGGATGGGGGAAACAGGTGAGGGGGATTCAGGAGTGCACCTGTCGTGGTGAGCGGCAGGGGACGTATAGAATGGCTGCATCAGTGTATCATACACCTGAAACTCCTAACACGGTATATTCACTCTACTTCAATAAAATAAATACATAAATAAAGAGCGATGCTTGGGAGAAAACGCACACACACAAAGAAATAACCAGGAGGAGAGCGGCTTACCTCGCACACGCCGCCAGAAGGATCTCTCAGCTGCTGGATGACCGGAGTGCCCAGTAGGTAGCACTTCCCACCAAGGGCTCCAGGCTGGAGGACGAAGGGAAACGCAAGACCGTTGGACAGACCGCGAAGCTGGAACACGCCGCGTGCCATATTCTTAGATGTCAGAGGGATGGAGCAGTGTCCCAAAACAGGCTTTATTAGCTTCATATTCTATGAAATGCTCTTCACTGGTAATTTTTTTCTCAGAATTTGGGGAAAGGCTTGCCTCTTTCTGGAAGCCTCCTGGATGCCCCCCCTGTCCCTCGGTGCCGTGTCCCCGTGTCACAGCATTTTGCTCACTGATCTAGCCATCCCCATTGGCCCACAAGCTCACGTGGACCTGCCATGCCCTGCGTCCAGTCCGGCCTGGCACCTGCTGGTGTCCGGGGGTGCGTGTGTGGCTAAGGCGGGTGTGCTGACATGGAGGAGCAATGGGATGCACCACCAGCCACTGGCCTTCAACCTAGCGGTCATCCAAGGGTACACACGGGGGGGGCCTGGGCGGCGCAGTCGGTCGAGCGTCCAGCTCTTAGCTTCAGCTCAGGTTGTGATCTCAGGGTGGTGAGATCGAGCCGCGTCGCGCTCTGAGCCCAGCAAGGAGTCTGCTTGGGATCTTCTCTCCCTCCCCCTCTGTCCCTCCCCTGCTTGTGCTCTCTCTAAAATAAATAAATAAATCTTTAAAAAGAGAGAGAGAGTGTGCAGAGTGTTGCAGGTCAAGCATCTTGGCTCCCTCGCCCCACCGTGACGCACTGCCCTGCTATGAGTCTGAGTGGACAGCAGACGGAAGCCCACCTGAGCGCCCAGCGGGCCAGCCGTGGAGGCGCCTCCCCCATGCAGGCCATCCAGCAGCGTGGTCAGACTCCAGCCCCACCAATCACCCACACTTCTCAGGCCGCCGGAGACGCTCCCAGCACCCCTGAGCACAAGAGCAGAAACAAAAAGCGATTTTTCTCCGACACAAATTGGTGGTAACTGCAGGAATGGAAGCAAAGTCGTGCGCAGTCGCAAGTACAGCGTGAGTCCGGAGCCCACTTTGCCCCCCGGCGGGAGGCGGGGAGAGGGCCCTGCGATCAAGCCCCTGTCCCTTGGTCGCCTGTCCCCCCGACAGCTTTCCTCGTGTGGGACGTGGGGAGGCCAGTGCAGAGCGAGCACGGGGCGGGGAGCAGAAGTGCGGGGAGCTGGGGCCCGCGGGGAGAGGCACGGTCCTGTCGACCCCGCTGCCTGCAGGCCGGCATTGCCCGTCCTTTCCCCAGCCAGAAGCCACCCCAGCTGCGAGCCCGCCGCCCGAGACGGCTCGAGCCTTCAGCAAACTGGCGCAGACCCAGCGCAGGACCGCTCTTAGCTGCGGGTCAACAGACGTTGGTCTGGTTTCTTTCCAGTTAATTTGTGTTACTCTTATCGGATATCTGCTTCACCTTCCAACAAGGGACTGATTTAAGGGAGCCCTGAAATCATTGCAGACGGACACGACTGATCATTTCCGCTCACTCAGACGGAGCCAAGCTGCACACCAGAGCGTCAGGAGCTCCAAGCTGCTCAGCTGGACGGAAAAGGAAAAGGTAAATTTCTTTAGAGAGCAAAATACTTCTCACCTACCCCTAAAACCCTTCCTTCCACGTGGCCTCGTGGGAAGGACCCATGGAAAGGCAAGGATGGTGTGGGGCTAACGTCCCCACGGCAGAGGCCAGTGCGCGTCCAGCAGCTCCTACAGCCGGGTGTCCCTCCATGAGAAGGGAAGACCAGAATGCTTCTCGGGAGAAGTGATATTGTGGGAAAGCGATGACAAGTTAGGAAAAGATCGAAACTCCAGTCATCCAAGGACACAATTTTCATCGTCCTGCCTCGTCCAGCCACCAAATCTAGACCCCCCCCGAAGAACACAGCGATGATGAGCTCTTCAAACACCTTTCTGGTTTCATTAAACAGACGTGAGCGCAAGGTCGGGCCATCACGCGGCCAGGGCCCAGCCCTGAGCGGCCCGAGAGTCGGCCGCCACCCGCCGTCCCGGCTCCATGCCCACGGCCGTAGTGTGGAGCGGACCGTGGCGGGAGCGCTGACAGCACGGGGAGAGGCGGGCAAGTGCGACAGGTGGGTGCTGTCGCTCCCCAGAACTCGTGTGACACTTACCACCACACCTGGAGAGGGATTGGGGCAGATACTATGTTGCTGATTGGGGCAGATTTTAGAGACACCTAGGAAGTGCTTTAAACCCTGACAGTCATGACAGAAACTGGACAATATAAAAGGGAAAGAAATCAAAGAGGAAGAAGTGTCCTGTTAGTGACATGTTAGTGATAAGTCACTAGTGCATAGATTAATAGAGAAAAGCAAATGATCTCAATCAACATTCGCATGGGCTATAAGTATGTTCAAACACGTCCGTGGAGCGTGGAAGTAAGTCTGGTGAGCTAACCTATCTTACTGCTTCTATCTCCTTCTCCTTACGGACTCACTCACACATGACTTCCGTCTTTCATTGGTTTGTCCATTTTTAGAGCCTAATCCAGCAGACCCTTCGTACGGTGTTGGTTATACGCCACACACTGAGCGAAGTCCTGGTTGAACCACAATTTGGAGGGAATAATATCACTTTCTGACGGTCGCTCTCAGTGGGATGACGTTAAGGAAACAAAGTCTTCAAGAAAGGCCTGGATGTGGGGGCGCCTGGGGGGCTCAGTCAGTTGAGCGTCTGACTCTTGGTTTCGGCTCAGGTCATGATCTCAGGCTCCTGAGATCGAGCCCCACATAGGGCTCTGCGCTCAGCACAGAGTTTGCTTGTCCCTCTCCCTCTGCTTCTCCCCTACCCCCCGAGCTCTCTCTAAAATAAATAAATAAAATTTTTAAGAAAAAAAAAAAAGAAAGACCTGGATGTGACCAGAGATAGCTGTCACGCACCCAGACTGTGCACAACTCACGCCTTGTTCTCAACACAGGCAGGGAGTGAGCCAAACCATCCAAGAATGTTCTCGCTCCATATTAACTAGAGCTATTAAATAAAACAGGCCTACAGAGCTTGCGAAACATTGCAAAACTAAAGTCAGTAGTTATACCCCATTTATGGCTCTTGGACAGAGTGACTCTTTCATTTATTGGTGCTTTATTCGGTGGTTTATTTCTGTTTTACTTGGACTTTCATGAAGACTTGATTGAGTCCAGAAAGACTTCAAAGAAAACTTGAATATGACGGAATCCAATATCGTGATCATTTTTTTGGTGAAGACCTAAGAAATCAAGCAGCGCAACTGCCTCACTTTGCAGATGGGGATACTCAGCCCAGAGTCGGAGGGCTTGCCCGAGTCACCTGCTCACTGAACGAAGTGGAACGAAGCCACGTCCCTGAATTAGACTGGATCCAACTGTGCTTTCGTTCTTCCTGGAAGCCGGCAAACTCTAAACCCTAAGATGCTGTTGGAGATTCAGGATCAGGCACCGGGGGACGGTGGGGGAGAGGGTCCAGCTTGGATATCCCAGTACAAACCTGGACACACAGATGCCCCTGCCTGGTGGCCAGCACACCAGAGGTAACGGGATTTTGCATTTTGCATCGTAGTGGGAGATACGGGTCCACGCACACCCAGGGGGCCAGCCTCTGAGCCAGGAATCCAAGCCTATCAATGGCTCTGCGCGGGACACGTCTCACAAATATTATTTCAGCTGCGATATTTCTGATTTGGGTACCAAGAGGCAAGAATTCGTATGAGAAATATGTCAAGTAGTGCTGACTTACGAAATATGAGATCAAAACTAAACGATGAAAGCCAGAAATAGCTCAGGTTTTCCCTTCCATTTCGAGAGAGGACGACCCACATGGTCACTTTGCTTTGCGCATGGCGCCCCCTGCTGGCACTAACTGTGCCTACATGGGGGGTTGGAGAGCTGACGAGTGGGTCGTTCATGGAAAGAACAGGCGTTTCTGCAAAGGGGGAGGCAGTTTCACGGCTAGAATGCTCACCGGTGAGCAGGTGCATTACCGTGTTCTGCAGAGTCCAGACTCATGAACCACTTTACTAGTGGCTTCTGACCCTACATTTGTTCGCCCGTCACCTGGGTGGGTATTAATCACCAGCTCTCTCACGGAAGATAAAAAGAAATACGCCCTTAACTAATAGATAAAATTAAATAGATTTGCCAGGCACCCACCTCTGCCCCCAAAAGCAACAAAAATAAAGTACATCAAGTTGAATTACTTAGTCAAGGACAACACAGTCATAGAAAAAAATGCAGGAATGTATGTTAAAATATTCTCCAGAGATATGCCTGGGTGGCTCAGTTGGTTAAGCGTCTGCCTTCGGCTCAGGTCATGATCTCGGGATCCTGGGATCGAGCCCTGTGTCGGGCTCCCTGCTTAGTGGGGAACCTGCTTCTCCCTCTCCCTCTGCCCCTACCCCCTGCTCGTGTTCTCTCAGAATAATAAATAAAATCCTTAAAAAACAAAATAAAATAAAATATTCTCCAGGGAAAGAGAAAGTAAATCTTAGAACACTGTATTTTACTTTTGCCATAGTAAAGAATCAATATGAGTTCATATCATGCACTTCAGAACTCAAAGCCGAACTTCTCTGAAACAACTATCAGACTGAATATTTTTGGCAGGTGAAAACAAAGTCACTTAGAAACAACTGTCAAAAAAAAAAAAAAAGAAGAATGCCACACAAAGAAAGTATCCACCTTGATATAGTTCCTGTTCCGATTTCAGAAATGCTGAAACATGGAGAAAATTCTGGCACAACAAAATGCTGTCCGTGGTTGCCTCTGGGTGGTACTGTTACTGAGATTTTTCTGCTTTCTATTTTTCAGTTCTTCCATGCTTACCTACAATGAACATCTACTACTTTTATTTATTTACAGATTTTATTTATGTATTTGACAGAGAGAGAGACAGAGAGAGAGAGCACAAGTAGGCAGAGGGAGAGGGAGAAGCAGACTCCCCGCTGAGCAGGGAGCCCGAAGCAGGACTCGACCCAGCACCCCGAGATCATGACCTGAGCCGAAGGCAGATGCTCAACCGACTGAGCCACCCAGGCGTCCCAACATCTATTGCTTTTAAAAGTAGGAAGAGACCAATGAGCACTTGAGAAGTGGCAGAGAGCTCAAGTGGAATTACCACCGTTGGAAATCATGTGCCATTTCTTGCAAATTGCCATAGTCTTTGGTCGAGGAACTCAGACAGCCTCCACCAAAAAACCACCCCAATAACCTGTTTTAGTGTCTTGGTGCCCAGACCTTAACGTGCCTCAAAATATCATTCACTATTAATCAAAATGAGATGCTCTGAACGTGCCCAAAGTCTGCAAAAAGAGGCCTCCTGTTAACAGTGGGGCAAACAATGTCCGAGTCAATTCGACCACTTTTTCCGTGTTTCCTACGTGAGATGATGGCGACCATCTAGTCCTCTCCATCAGGACATTCTACTTCTGCAAAACGGAGGCCCAGAGAAGGTGCTTCGCCACCATCCCGAAACCCTGGTCTCTGGGTCCCCCCGTCAGCGTATGCTGGCCACGAGCAGACCACTCCTAGTGCGGTGGTCGGGGGTCTAGAGAAGGTGGACAAAACATCCTACCTTGTAAACTCATTCCGGATGGCTTGATTGAGAGAATATTCATCCTGGGAGCATCTCCCACAAAGTATAAACACATGCAGAAGCAGCATGAGGGTGTACATGCATATGTCTCTACAAGAAACACATTTTAAAATTAGCATCTACACCAACCCTGGGTGTCTAGACCCAGCAAAACAGTTTTGGGAACTGGGCTTTTAAATCCTTTTTTGTATAAGTGTGTGCTGAGGTTCATTTTTCCCGCACACCTGACATCCAGTTTTCCTAGCACCATTTTTAAAATCCATCCTCCAATGAGAAGGGCCTTGCCCTGTCAAAAAATTAACTGAGCACATTTGTGCCGACCGCTCACCAATATCAGGGTCTTGGTTACCGTGGCTTGGCTTTGTAGGGAGACTTAAAGTCGGGTAGAATCAGTCCTCTGGCTTTGTTGTTCTTTTTCCAGAATTGTTTTTGTTATTCTAGCTCCTTTCCGTATAAATTTTAGAATCAGCTCGCCAATATCTATAGAAAAGCTTGTGGGACTTCGGCTGGGACTGAATCTACATATCGAGTTGGAAGGAATGGACATCTTAACACGAGTGTCCCAACAGACATGACGTGTCCCTCCATTTCTTTAGGTTTTCTCTGATTTTGTTCATTAGTGTCTTGTCGTTTTCGGCCTATCAGTTCTGCACGTTTTCTTAGATTTATTTAGAATATTAGAGATTTTCTGCACAGACTATTCATGTCTTCTTGCAAGAGGCTGTTGTATTTCTTTTCAAACTTGTAAACGCTGTGTTTCTTGGTCTTGCCTCCGGCACCAGCTGGGCCTTCCCATGTGAGGTTTAACCAGAGTTGGGGGGACGGGAGCTCCTCACCTTGTTTCTGATTTTTAAAAAGCACACACTGTCTCACCGGCAAGTGTGAGGTTAGGTGTAGGGTTTTCACAGATACCCTTTATTAGTTTAGGGAAGTTCTCTTCTATTCCTAGCTCGCTGAGATTTTTTTTCTTTTCCGTGAATGGATGTCAAATTTTGTCAAATGGTTTCTTCTCCATCTGCTGAGACGATCATATGGGTTTGTTTTTTTTTTAAGATTTTATTTATTTATTTGATAGAGAGAGACACAGCGAGAGAGGGAACACAAGCAGGGGGAGTGGGAGAGGGAGAAGCAGGCTTCCTGCTGAGCAGGGAGCCCGATGCGGGACTCGATCCCAGGACCCTGGGATCACGACCTGAGCCGAAGGCAGACGCCTAATGACTGAGCCACCCAGGCGCCCCTCATATGGTTTTTCTTACTAGTCTAGTACTACCGTGGATTCAATTCACTATTTCCTTCTTGTGTCTCTTTTACGCCAGAGGCAGCACCTCCATCCCTAGTTGGTCTCTGTGGCTTATTTATTGAGAAAACTGGTTCTATTGCTACCTCTCCCTCTCTCTGTGTCCTGCTTCCTAGGGACACAGTGTGTGCTCTCTTGTCAACAACACGCTGGCACAAAAATGTGCTCAGATAAAGACCAGGCTATTTGGGGTAGGTTACGTCCTAGGTGATGTGTTTTCCATCAGGAGACATATAATATCTGGTTCTTCCTCTCTCCCTTTTTTTTTTTTTTTAAGATTTTACTTATTTATTTGTCAGAGAGAGAGAGCACAAGCTGGGTGAGCAACAGAGGGAGAAGCAGGCTTCCCGCTGAGCAGGGAGCCCGACGCGGGGCTCGATCCAGGGACCCTGAGATCATGACCTGAGCCGAAGGCAGAAGCTCAAACAACTGAGCCACCCAGCTGCCCCCTTTTTTTTTTTAAGTAGGCTCCACCACATCCAGGGTGGAGCCCAACGCAGGGCTTGAACTCACAACCCTGAGATCAAGATTCGGACTCTCAACCGACTGAGCCCCCCAGGTGCTTCAATGTTTAGGCTGTTTCTATTACAAGGGCTCCCGCATCGCCTGCCTTGCACCTGGGTCTTCTCGGGTTCTCCTGAGGGGCTCCCTGCAGCAGCGATGCTGGGAGGAGGTATGTGCATCTGTGACATGCAAAGGACTTCCCGGTCCCCACGGGTGGGACCAGCCTGCATTCACGCCAGCACCACGTGATGTCACGTCTCCACAAGCTCACCAGCTGCCGCATGTGGTCTCACTTCCAGACTTTTGTACCTTAAATTTGTGATCTCTCGTCGTAAGTGCAAGTGACATCTGCATTTCTTTTCTCTGTGAAGTGTCGGCTTCCTGAGCCCAGTTTTGTTCTAAAGAGGCGGTTGGTCTTCTTCATTTTTCTGGAACCTCTTTGTATTTTAAGATTAAGCCTTTGTCTGCTACAGATATTTTCCTTCATCCATCACTGCTTTTTTACATAACTTATGGCATCATTTGTCACACGAGATTTTTCTTCTTCAAGTTACATGTCACCAAATTTGTTTTCTCTTTTCGTTCCTGGATTTTAAGTCACAGGAGGTTTTCCCCGCCCACAGGTCATACGTTGACACACACGTTCTTCTGGGACGTGTATGGTTTTGTTTTCACATTTAAATCTTTATTCGTGTGGAATGAACTTGTGTACATTGTGACGAAAGCATCTGGTCTTTCGTTTTTTTACACTACCCTCACGACCATTCACTTATTCCTCATTAAAAACTCCATCTTCTCCCCAACGCGCTGAGATAACGCCTCCGTCACAGACTCGTGCGCCGTGGCATCTGCATTCGGGTCTGGTCCTGGATTTCCCATCCCGGCCACGGGGCCGTCTTCTGCCCGTTCGCAGAGCCACACTCTGTAGGAGAGGCCTGTGCCCTGCGGGCACGTCCCGCACAGCGAGCCCCCACTCAGTCCGCTGCCTCGGGCCTTCCCGACCGGCTCTCCGCGGCTGTTCTTCCCAAGGGCCTTCGTAAGTGACCAGATCCGGTAAAGAAGGGGAGCGGAAGGAAGAAAAGAAAGGTCCAGCGGCATTTGATCGGGGCTGTGTTGAGGTCAGACACGATTCTAGACGGAGCTGGAGAACACGTGTGTTCAAGTGCCATCTGCTTCTCAGGACCGCGCACGCTTCTCCTGTGGAAGTTTGGTGCACTTCCTCTCGCGGTGATGCCCGCGTGTGTCTGTGGTGTTTTAGTCCTCGGCCACGTTAAAGAGCTTCTGGCAAATCCTCTGCTGGCTTTCACTGTGCATATGACGGACACTGGGCTTTGCATTTTTGTGTTTTAACCTGTTACTTTACTCAATTCTCTTACGTCTGCTTTTCTCGTTTTCATTTTTGTGGGATTTTCCAGAATTTGAGGCGCAGCATATGCAGAAGGAGCGGCTTCAGCCTCCCTCCAGACCTGCTGTCTCCGGACCCCTGTCCCCTCAGTGTCCCCTGCCCTGCGGCTGGGCCCCCCCATGCACACCCCGCTCCCAGGGGCCGCGGGAGCAGAGCAAGGCCCGGCCGGCCGCCACCCACCTCAGGGCCACCCTTGTCCGGGTCTCTCTTCTCGTCCTCTCCCTGATGACGCTGAGCTGGGCTGCGGACGGTGGACGTGCCCAGCGCAGGCGGCGCGCTCGCTGTCGGGCGGCCACCATCTGTGGGGAGGCAGCGCTGTGAGCCGGGGAGCTCCGGCCTCCTGCCAGGCCCCGGGAGCAGCGGCGCTGTGCGCGCCTCCTGGGGCTGGGGACAGGGACACTTCGTGCGGGTCACCGACAGCAGGCCGGCGGGCAGTGGGCCATTTACCAAGTCCGCTCCTGTCACTGTCACCGACGGCGTCCCGGGGGGGCCGACAGGTGACTTCGAGGAGGGGAGGCATGAGGAGCTCACTGGCACCTTCGGAAGGACGGGAGTCGGGTGGGAGAAGGTAGGGGTGAGGCCTGACTGCCGGGACACTGGGCTGCGCCCTCGGTCCGGCCCACCGCTGCCCACTGCGCCGAGGACACAGCCCCACAGGTCACCGCACTGAGGCCGCACGAGCCTGACGTGTCCCCGCGCAGCCCTTCCCCTTCCTTCCTGCCGCCCAGCCTGCCCGCGCCAGCGGGGCCCACTGCGTCGGGAGGACGAGGGAGGCAGCAGGGAAGGACGGACGTTCTCGCGGGGCCCGGACACGTGATGGCTTAGAGGTTTCCTAACTGCGGCCGAGAAGTCTCTCTCTCATTTCGCTTCAATAATTTAAAACAAGCTCAGGCACCGGCTGCTCCGATGTCTGGGGGGGGAGGGAGGAACAGGCCGTGCGCTCACCCACCGCGTGGCGCACACAGGGGAGCGTAAGACGCGACATCACCCCGGACCGCAGCCGAGCTTGAACCCGCAGGGGAAGTGCGGGTCCGGACGGGCTGGGACGGCGCACCGACGGCCGCCTCACCTCCTGCGCCCGGCTCGCGCGGGGCCGCGCTCGCTCCTCCAGCTCGGCGTCCAGGCCCTCGGTGGCCGCGCGCAGAGACGCGGTGAAGAAGCGCGGGTCGTCGCGCCGTCTCCAGGCAAAGCCCGCGGCCCCGAGGCCCAGCTGCGGGGAGAGACCGGCGATGCGTGCCGGCCGCTGCCCCACGGCCCTGCGTCCCGCTCACAACCCCACACAAGCTGCTGTCCCCGCCTGGGACTCCCGGGCCCCCCGCTCCCCAGGCTCCGTGTCCTCGAGGGAAAATGGGCTTCAAGAGGCCCCGCCGTCCTGGGAGGTGTCCGCGGGCAGCACGGCTCCCAGGTGCTCCTCACACTCAGTCAAAACCTGAGGGAACGCGGAGCCCCGCCCCGCCCCGCCCCGCCCCAGCCCCGCCCCGCCCCGCCCCAGCCCCGCCCCCGGCGGACGCCGACTGACGCCCGCAGGCGGCCCCCCGCTCACCAGAAGCGGCTGCGAGATGAACGCGCAGCACAGCACGGACAGCGTCAGCAGGTGCAACCAGCGCGCGCACTGCGTCGGGCTGAACCTGTGCCCCCGAGAGAAGCCGTCAGCGCCCGCCCGCGCGCACAGGGGCTCCGCACCCAAGGGCCCGCGTCCTCGGGACGGCAGGCGGGGAGGCGGCCGCGGAGCCGGGCGCCCTGTGGCTCTGCCCAGCGGAGGGAGTTCTGTCTGTCGCGAGGGGCGTCAGCCCCGTGAAGCCGCTGAGCGTGAGAGAGACAGGAGAAGCCGGCCCAGCGATGCGGACAGCACGGGGCGGGGTTAATTACAGTAACGACAACGAAGCTTGCGTCTGCACAACACTGAGCAGGTGCCGGGCACCGGGCGCGGACGACTGCATTAGCTCCTCCTCGAACCCTGTGACTTTTCCCATTTCACAGCTGAGCAAACGGAGTCACGGAGAGGAGTTTGTTTTTTAAGCAACTTGCCCGCCATCAGCCATCACCGTGTGAGTCAATTCGCGCATTTGAAGAAAGGGAGGAGTGGGGAGGGGGGAGGGATGCGTCTTGGTTTTACAGCTGCCCCTCCTGGGCCCACGGGAGCCACGCTGAACCGCCCCGGGGACGCTGGGGGCCCGAGCTGCCCGGGAACGAGGCGGAGAGGCCACAGTGTGGACGGACAGAGTCCGAATCGTACCAGCACACCTGACCCCGAGCCCAGCTTCGTGGGAGCTCCGCAACCGGGGTCCCTCCTTCCTGAGCGAGGGTCTCGCGGCCTCTCGTGACACAGGGACTCCATCCAGGCCGAGCTGCTGTCCCAGAGCCGGCCGGGCCCAGCGGCCCTTTGGGGTTTGTACACGAATTCCTCACCCCCAGGGCATTGGAGGGAGAAATGAGGACCAAAGTAGCGACAGCCCATCTGGGCCCACCTGTTGCGTTCCCAGAAATGCAGGGAGTTTTTTTACTAAGTGCTAGACTCTCCCATCCAAAGACCCGGGGACATCTGAAACCGTGAGCACTCACCTGTATCCTAGGAACGCCGTCCCTAAGCCACAGGCCACAGAGACCATCCCGCAAACGGCCCACGCTGCGCAGCCTGACCAAGGCAACAGTGCCCGCGGCCACCGAAGCTCAGCAAGGCCTCGAAACCCGCTGCTGGGGGCTAAAGGAGAGCAGGAAGGGGTATACGTAACAGGCCGCATCACTTCTGTCCACCCGAACGCGGTCGTTAATTCTACCAGCGGGACTGGGCCGTGGGTGTGCACACATTTGGGTGACCAGTATTCTGGGCGTGTCCATGAGGGGGTTTCTAGAGAGATGGACATGTAAGTGGCTGGACAGAGTAAAGCTGGTTGCCTGCTCAGTGGGTGGGCCTCATCCAATCAGGTGAAGGCTGGTATATAACAAAAAGCCAACCTTCCAGAGTAAGAGAGAATTCCTCCTGCCTGAGGGCCTTTGAGCGGGACACCTGCCTTTTCCTGTCTTTGGACTTGAACTGAAACAGGACACCTGCCTTTTCCTGTCTTTGGACTTGAACTGAAACAGGACACCTGCCTTTTCCTGTCTTTGGACTTGAACTGAAACACTGGTGCTCCTGGGTCTCCAGCTTTCATCAGACCAGCCGGCCTCTGCGAGCGCACGAGCCAGTTCCTTGTATGTATACACGCACCCCTGCACACACCCCGTGCACGGTGTTACAGATTTGCCTTTCTGTGCAGAGCAGCTGGGTCTACACGGCAGCTACACGGCTGTGTGCAGGAACCCCCACCTTCAGCCTGGATGAAAAGGGGCCTCGCTTTCTCACGTTCTCAGGGCAGAGTGCTTTTTATACTCAGCATTCTCCATCAGAATGATGCCATGTATGAGCCACAGTTTAGAGTTTTTATAGTGCATATAAAGGAGGGGGAGGGAGGAAGGGGGGTGGGGAGGAGTGTGGGGGAAAGGGAAGGGGAGGAGCAGAGAAGGGGAGGAGGACCAGGAGAAGAGCAGAGAGGAGGGGGAGGAGTGGGAAGGAGAGGGAGGAGCAGAGAGGAAAGGGAGGGGAGCCGGGAGAAGAACCAAGGAGGGCAGGAGAGGGAGGGAGGAGAGGGAGGAGAGGGAGGGGGGGGGAGGACCAGGAGAAGAGCAGAGAGGAGGGGGAGGGAGCAGAGAGAGCCACGCAGAGGAGGAGGACCAGGTGGGTAGCAGCCGCCTCTCGCAGGCTCTGTTGGGTAAGTTCTCTGGAGTCAAGCACATAGTCGGAGGGTCCCCCCCACATTTCATGTCTCCAAGAGGAGGCCATGGAGCTCTGCTTTCTCAGGCGATTGTTCCAATAGGAAGACCCCCCCAGGGCCCGTCTAGAGGCAGAAGGTGGTCAGCTGACGCGGACTCAGGAGCACCTGCCGGGGAGGAGGCACCGGGCAAGGGAAGGACACTTGCTGCGCGTACAAGGGGGACACCTCCCCCGAGTCCCTTTGCACTCCTGTGCTCCCTCCCGGCCGGGTGCGTGTGCTGGGCTGTCGGGTGCGGGTCTCCTTTCCCCGGGTGTGTGCCCTCCGGCACCAGCACGGCAGGCTGCTGGCCCCAGGCCCCATCCGCGCACAGAAACCAGGTATTTTATACCCCACGCCCCAGCACGTAGGGTGCTGCGTGCACCAGCCCAGCCAGACCTGGCCGCCTCCCACCACCGGTGCCGCCTCGCCAACTGCGGTCTGTGCAGCAGTGTCCACGGCCGGCGCCCGAACCTGGGCGACCCGGAGCCGGGAAGCACGCTGCTCATGCGCCCCGCAGCCCCGGGCCCCACAGCCACGTGCACCTGCCCAGCCAGGCCCCGGACGGCCCCCTTGGGCAACACTGACCGGCTGCTTGGCTGCCCCCCCGGGGGCCCCGTCCCCGCTGGCTCTCCGTTGAGCTACCGCCTCGTCTGAGGCTGTCGCTAGGCACTCTACTCCGCAGCAAGTGAAGGGTCTATTCCTGACTTTTTAAAAGACGTGAGCAAACCCATGTAAGTATAGAGCAGAAATGGCCAGCACTTTGGAACAAAACTCAGGGCTGTTTCGGGTGGGCCTGGTGTCCATGTGACCAGAGCGTCCAGCCTCATCGGACCCAGCTCCCGCTGTGCGGCCCCTGTGTCTCCCAGGGGCCCAGGACACAGGAAGGGGCCCAGCATTGCACCCCCAGCCCCGACGTCACCTTGCACATGGACAGCGCTGCGGGTCCCCTTCTCCCTCGGAGCCTGCTGGCCAGGGTAAGCTCCGTAGGCCGCCTGCTCTGGGCACGGACAGCCCGCACGCCGGCCACCTGCTGCCCCCCCGCAGGCCCTGGTGCACCGCGAGAGGCTGTGACACTGGAAGAGACAACATGGGGATGGGGTTAACACCTCAGCACCCACAGTTCTCTGTGCCGTATCGTGTCCTCCGCAGCACGGCTTGCAAGCTTTCTCAGGAGCTGGGCCAGCACCTCCACAAGCCTCAGGCTGGGGGGAAGGTTCTGGAGAGGAGGCACGGGCAGCCCTGGGACCAGCTCGTTTGCATCCGCAGAGGGTGGTGGGGTGCCCGTGGGAAATGATGGGGTGGCTGCAGCCAACAGCGGTGCCACCTGCCCTCCGGGAGGCCGAGCAGGGGGCAGGCGAGGCTCACCGCGGAAGGGCAGAGAGGCAGCCCCACGCAGGGGAGCAGAGGGGACCGAGGCCTGGACATGCGCCTGGGGACAGCGCGCCCACGCAGGACGGGAGCTCTCAGCAGGGAGGCGGACATTCAAAAGCACAAGGAACCATGCGTGCCCCAAACGTCCGCACCGACCAGCAACCACACCCCTTCTCATGTGGCCTCCACTGGGACTCCGCACAGTGGGCCTCGAACCCCCTGGGGAGCAGCCCCCTCTCTCTGCAGGACCTGCCCTGCTCGGGGTCTCCCCCTGGGCCTGACCAGCTGTGTCCGGGCCACGGCCGAGGGAGACACCAGAGAAACATAACTGTATTTACCTCGTGCGTCTTCTGGGCGTCTGCCGTCCTTCCCCGGGAGTGAGGGCCTGATTTAAATGGAGTCCAGGTTATGACGTTAAAGGAGGGATCTAGGGTTCTTTGGGAGAGAGCCTCCTACAGGAAATAGCCCTCCCTGCGGCCCCACCAGGACGGGCCTCCCTGAGACCCAGGACATGGCTGCCAGTGTGGCCCGTCCACGTGGCATCTGGGCGTGGGCTGCACGGCCCCTTTCATGCAGATGGAGTGAAGCCCTCTGTCCTGGCAGTGAACAGCAGTGAACACGGGGAGCAGGAGACCCGAGGTCTCCTTCGCAAGCTGGCCTCTCGAAGAGGACCAGCCGGGTTGGACGGGGGAGACCTCATCATCTGCTGTTGCTGTGACTTGTAAACAAACAGAAAACACCTTCCCGGCTGTTCTTAAATGCACACTTACCCTGAGCTGCCTCTGAGGGTGCTCTTCTCAGGGGCCTGCGGGCTTCCTGCAGAAGGAAGGGGGTTGTTCGGGGCGGGCATCCCACCATGTGGGAGGACCCGGGACAGCAGGGCACACGGGCGGGCTGCCCATACCTGGCTGAGCCTCAAGATCAGCGACAAGAGCTGAGCCCCGGGAGAAACCAGCAGGGTGCACAGGAGACCCGTCCGGAAGGACCCGGCGGCGGCATCGGGGGCGCCGAGAGCCCACGGGAGCTGTAGGAAGGCAGCGGTCAGGGCAGCCGGAATGCGTCCGCTGTAGTCACCAAGGTCTTTAATGTGAACGTGTACCCTGCGTTTAACCAAAGCCCTGTCTCCCTGAACCCTTGGAAACAATGGAAACTCACAAGGAATCCTTTTGTTTTTCCAATATACACATCTTTCCAGATTGAATGAATGTTTTCTGCGTGCCCAATTTCTGCCAGGCACGCCTCGTGGGCCCCCAGCTGAGTCCTTGCTACAATCTGATGAGAAGGCGTCCGTAACCCCGACGCGTTGGTGAGCAGAGAAGGTCAGACAAAGGTCGACCCCAGAGGGGAGGGCGAGTTCAGGTTCTCGGACCGCGGGCCCGTTCCTGTCCCAGCTGGACCCAGCCTTTCAACTTCTTGCTGCCTGGCGCAATTTATCACCGTCCCTCAAATTCCATGCACCTGTCCCTCGGTTTTAAAGGTTCCGCCAATCCGTTACTATTCTCACACGTGCTCTGAACACTGTGCTCTCGCTGGACACCATTTCTGGAAAGAGCCCCTCACCACATTGCCAGCCACTGGGGGGACCCTGAGTGGCCACGAGGTTGTCATCAGAAGCAAAATGGACTATTTCCCCACAGCCCAAAATCATGCTGTGCTTCCATAGGAAGGCAGGGTCCCCACTCTCGCTGCCTGTGCCGATTCATCTTCTTCCTGTGAGCGGCCGCGAGGCTGGGGTTGCCCGTGGCATCTCTAGGGCAAACGTGGCCCTCAGAACTCTTGCCTGTCTTTTCTGGCCAGAGGATTTTTAAAATTTGAAATAACTGCCAACCTTAAAAAAAAAATCCAGGAGTGTGCTCTGGGACAGGCCAGGCTGCTGACCCCTCCGGAGAAGTCGCACTCCGTGGTACGAGGAGGGCGCGAGCTCTGCGTGGCAGGGGTCAGGGAGGCAGGCCTGTGCCGGCTTCACCCCGAGCCCACCACCCCGCAGACCCCGGCTCCATCCAGCCCGGCATCCCCTCTGCAGTGCTCGGGGCAGCTGCCTCCCGCCCCCCGTTGGAACCCTTCTGCCAGGACTGCGAGTCTTGCTAATTGCTGGGCTGAGAACGAGTCACACGGCAGGTCTGGGAACTGGAAGCCATTGCCAGGAGAACCCAGCGCCCACCTGCTCTCGTCCCGCAGCTGTGAGCAGGGCAGTGAGACAGGCGTACGCGCACAGCAAGGCAAAGACAACGGTGAGGCGCGCCGTGTGTGGGAAGCCGCTGGGGGACGGCTGGCTGTACACGGAGGTCCAGACGTGGAAATCCTCCAGGTACTCCGTGAACTTTGAATACAGGAGCTGAAACACACCGGAAGAGAGATGCTGGTCCCGACGGCGAGAACTCCTGCTGGGCAAGCGGTGATCGTCCAGGTGATGCCGCCAGCTCGTCGGCCGGGTGCTGGCTCCCCGCAGACCCTCACCCGCCATGCGCCCAGCGCCCTGGACCTGCGCTGGGGCGTCCGCAGCTCTGGGACAAGCTGTCCCTCCACCTCTCCTGCCTCACCCTTGAGGGTCTTCGCGCCCTTCTCCTCGCAGCCTCTGTCTACAAGCCCTCCCTGTTCCCAGCACATTCCCTGCAACACAGGTCATTTTCACTGGGCTTTTTGCGCACTGCAGCCCGGGAGCGTGCTGGGCCACCTGGGTGTCCTCAGTAGCCCTGCGGCGTCGGCCACGTGGTGGGCGGCACGTTACCTACAGAACCGCACTGGGTTCAAAAGGCTCAGTGGAACTCAAGGAACACTCGGGGCTCAAGGCTATTCTAGAAAAACAGTGACGAGCAGCAGAACACAAAGCACAGCGAGGGAAAACCGTTTTGACGACATGAGAATTATCTCTTCCTATCAATGGACCGACTAATACGTACAGATTTCTCCCCACAGGTCCTCAAGCAAAACAGCTGGAGAATAAACAACATGACTGTATTTTGAATAATTGTCTAAGGAAAGTTGGTTGAGCCAGGCATTCAGTTTTGGGGAGCTGAAGAATTTCCATATTGCCGATGCACTGCAATCACTTTCTTACTCCATCAGCAGCGCCCATGACAGGTGGCGACAGGGACACGCTGGAAGGAAGGATCTGGTGACGTGGGAGGACACCAGCCCTCACTGGCCTCTGCCCGTCTGAGACCAGCCTGCGAAACTGGTCACCGGGAACACAAAGCCCCCATCAAAGTGTTTCTACAACTAAACTAGAGAGAATCACAACGTCCAACATGGCCCTTCAGTGATGTTTCTAAAGAAAATTCATGAAGATAATACATTAGAAAGCACAAAATGCGTAAAGTGTCATCACAACTAGATCAAACACATTCCCATATGGGGAGAGATCCAGACGCGCAGAGCGAGTTTCATGGGTGGTTTGTGAGATTCTAGGTGATTTTGTCATTTTTCTTGATCCCTTGCTGTTCTGCCCCCGGATCACACCCATACTGCTGACTGGTCATCTTGGGGTTCAGGATACACAGGGCACTCCCGTCTTTAGTTAGCGGCCCTCTGGACTCCACAGACCACAGGCAACAGTAAATTCCGTGAATGTTATTACAGGAAAATCGTCACGGCAATAATGCCTGGCAAGGGTAACTCATTCTCTCCCATAGGCTCGCTCGCTCGCGGCATCATTGAGGATACGGCCACCTTGAGGTTAACTTTAGTGCAGGTTAGTCAAACGGCTGCAGGGGGAAGCAGAGCTGGTGTTGCAGCCGGCCGGGCGGCTGGCTGGTCACCTACCTTC
The DNA here is from genome assembly GCF_004348235.1 of Phoca vitulina. Taxonomy (NCBI): domain Eukaryota; kingdom Metazoa; phylum Chordata; class Mammalia; order Carnivora; family Phocidae; genus Phoca; species Phoca vitulina. The sequence goes on from NW_022589747.1 coordinate 2,169,604, forward strand.
CAGAAGCCGAGACCCCCGCGCAGGCAGCTCAGCTCCCGCTGCACGCGGCCGTCCTGCCTGCTCGCCGCCAGCCAGCACTCAGCGGGGAAGAGTGAGCTCTGCCCGTGCCCAGGGGCCAGCACTCTCACCATGACCTGGCTCACGTACCAGGCCGGGGAGGGCCCACGGCTGTCGTGCCAGAGACGGACACTCCGGAGCGGGCCCAGCAGGGCGGGGGCGCTGAGGACACACAGCAGCCGTGGTCAGGCCAGGGTCTGTGCGGTGGGGGCCCCCGCAGGGCGACCCCAGCCCCGATTCTCACCCTCGGGGGCACCGCGGACGCATCAACACATGCACACTACGCAGAGTGACCTACGGAGCCCCTCTGGAGCATGGGGCGCGGACCCCACACCCAGCTCCCACATGCCTGCCGGCTCCCCGGAACCCCGGGCACTCCAGCTCCATCACGCATCTGTGTCCGGCGTGGACAAGTCTGGAGCTCACCTCTTCTTAGTGAAGATGGGACCCGAACCGATACAGACCATGCCCGAGGTTCACCAGGAGAAAAAGCATTTAGTGCAGTTTCTCCACATTTTCTGAAACCGGCAGGTGCTTGGACTCCCGATCAGTGATCCCTCCCCATCCAAGCGCACGGTCTTTGCACGGCCACGTGTCCTTGCTCTTCCCAATTTAGGAGGACCCGAATTAGCTGAGCGGGATCCGTGCCGTCTGAGTGTCGGCAGCGTGTGAACCAACACCCGTCCTCGCTCCCTCCCGCATGAATCTATGTCAAACAGCACCGTGAACGACTTTATAAGACCGTCCGTGTGCACGCCGACGCTCCTTACTGGACAGTGACTTTGTGCATTTTGCTTCCTTGGGCTCATGATAGGGCCACACCGTTCGGCCGGGCCTCGCTCACCTCAGGACGAAAGTATGTCTGGAATTCCTTTCAAACAGGGGCCTCTCTGGACAGTAGAGTTCTCTGGGTTCTGAAAACCCATTCTCACCACAGAGGACAATGTAAACCTCAAAACAAAGACACAAGGTGGGGGTTTGAGATCCTGGACACAGGACACTAAGCTGAGCCAGAAAGGGGCGTCCTCGTACCGTCTCCCAGCCCCAGCCTTCCCAGAACCTTCCAGCCCCGAGGGACCAAGGGGACACCCTGCCCCATCCCTGGACGGCCCCTCCCACACTTCCCCAGGAGAGACCTGGGAAGGAGCGCCTGTCCTGCCAGGCTGGCCGGATTTCTACATGTTTGATCTAGAAAAGCCAGACGGCAACTCAGATTCACTAGGGCATGTGCTTGTCTCAGGAGGAAGAGGACAGACAGTGGGCACGTCCTCCTTCCTCGGCTCAGAGGGGAGACGGGGGAGGCCTGAGGGCCGTCCAGGGGGCTGTGACCATGACTGGGGTGCACGAGGCACCCTGCAGACCCACATTCTCAGCCGCATGGGGCTCGCCACTCCCCAGTGGGGCGGCTTCAGTGGCCCAGAAACATGCGATCAATCGTTCATTTAAGGAAGTGCCTTATTTATTTCCAGTTTTTAAAATCCTTCCCCATCGCAAAGCACATATTTTCTTCGAGAGGTTTCTAAATTTTGTTTTAATCTGTAAGTCTCCAGTCTTGTGGAGCTGCTTTGGGGTGTAATGTGAAGTAGAGGTTTAATAGTGCTTTTTTCCACAGGAAAAGCCACGGTCCCTGAATATCTTGTGGAGTGGCCCCTGCTCCTCCCGTGGGGCCGCCCCCGTGATGCCCATCTGCCCCATGTATCCGTCGGTCCTTCTGCCTCACGTGGGGCTGGACGTGCGGGCTGCTCTCCACGGAGAAGGTGGAGAGAGACAAAGGTTCGAGGGGGCGGCCCTGAGGGCGGGGAGGGCTCGCACGGGTGTGCACGAGGTGGGAGAGGAGCCCCCCACTCTGGATGGAGGAACATGGGGCAGCTGGGAAGGCCAGTCTCCACACGGGGTGTGTCTGGGGCCGTCACTCCCACCATCCACAGCCTTGCACACCACAAAGTGCGAGTCCCGGGATGACCCACTCACCTTGGCACTACAGCGGGCAGGAGACCGGAAGCCCGTGTCCACGACGACCGCGTACAGCTGGTGGCCGGGGGGAGCATCTTCTTGCAGAAAAATGTGACCAGCTTTCTTCTTCTCGTGACGATCTACACGTCTGCTTTTAGTAACCAGAAGTGCATAAAGAATCGTAAAAACCACCACCAAAATACTGGGAAGCAGGTTCTCCGGGTGGCTGTAAATGAAAGGAGGGGAATAAATGGTAAATTATGAAAATAAACCGTCAGGCAAAGACTAACCAACGCCCCTCCGCTGGCTCACGCTCACACACTCACACACACTCACACACACAGAGGCCCCTGCTGGTCTTCACCGATATGTTTGTAAATGCCTGTCTGTCTTGTAACTGGGAGGAGAAAGTAGATCTTACGGGGAAGGAGGCCAAGAAGGGGAGGGTGGAGGGCATGGCGTGGCCTCTGCCGTCCCCACGTTAGGATGGGTCTGAGCTCCCAGGGGAGGAGCGGCTGGAGGCTGACTCAGGAGCAGGGACTCGGACAGAGGCGCCCAGTGACAGACCAGCTTCCGCATCTGAAGCCCGTGTGGTGCTGCCACTCACGGCCTCTGAGGAGCTTTCCTGATGAAACGTGACAAGAACACCGATCTCACTGCTCAGATGAAGACTCAGGAGTACGATGTCTGTAAAATGCATGGACATGTGGGCATAATGGACGCTGCCTCCCTCCTGGCGACCATGCCTATCTGCCCCATCCCTCCCGCCCTGCGTGCTTGGGCTGCCTGCTCCCCACCGCACCTGGCCCTCACCTCCTGCTCCCAGGGACCATGGCTGCCCGGGGTGGGGGTCACCAAACCCTCCAGGCCCACAGAGTGGGGTCCACTTCGAGTCACTAGTGCCAGGACCCTAACCTGGAGTCTTACGGGACTCTGATGGGTTTCAAAGGGCAGGCAGGTGCTCTGCAAGGATGCTGTCCTCCCAAAATGCACCTGCCCCTGCCTGACTCGAGGTGTTGCCTTTTATCTGGACGTCCCAAGGGCTGTCCCTCTCCTGACGGCTTGTCCCCCACCCGTCACATCTGAAACCACAGCTGTCCTGAGCCCCACTCACTGGGTCCCTGGTGTCAGTAATCCACTTACTGGTCTACAAAGCAATCAACTCTTTGATGATCGATTAAATAATAGGGTACGGGGTAGAGTTCCCCATTACATCAACATAAGAGAGACCCAACGCACACCAGGAAATGCAGACCCAGCCACGGATGTTCATTCAGCAAACACACACTCCGCCTGCTGGGACCAAGCCCGGTCGGTGCTCCGTGTGGGTGACCGGGCGGAGGGCTCCTGCCCGCACAAGCGCACCCCTACTAACCCACAGTCCAGAATCCAAATACACCTGTTCCAGGTAAAACGATGGCCACAGAAATAAGCTTGAGTTGAAATCTATTATCTAAAATGGGACACTTTGGGGGCGCCCAGCTGGCTCAGTCTGAGGAGCATATGACTCTTGATCTCGGGGTCGTGAGTCCGAGCCCCATGCTGGGTGTAGAGATGACTTAAATAAATAAATAAACTTTAAAAATAATAGTAATATGATAAAATGGGACGCTTTTGAAGAGAAAGAGGGAGCTATGAATATGCATAAATCAGGATGGGCAGACCACTGTGTCCTCACTGACGAGAATGAGCGAGTGAGCGCCGACTGACCAGGTTCATGGTGAGCCAAAGCTGAGCTCGACGGAAAGTATGCTTTCTCGTGTTTTTATGTCTCCTGTCTGCAGATGTAGGTACAGACAGAGAAGATTCCAAAATGCAAAACAGTAACAGGTGACATGGGTTTCTGGCATCTGCGGGATGACACATGGGCATCCCGCGTGATCCCACTGTGATCTAGAAAGCGAACCTCACCTCTGCCACTTGGAAACGTCACTCACTGAAAAACTGGCGTTCAGGTTTCTTCTTGCGACAGAGACCGGCGCAAGGCGGTCGTAGCTAGGAGGGAGACGTGGGTTAGGACGCCAAACATGTGCTGCGAGTCTACAGTGTCACGTACATGGGTTAACAGAGGGGCAGAAAGGGTGACAGGTTCTAGTAAGTATAACTTCGTGCAGACGGCTCAGTGTCCACACGTGCGTGGTCTGGCTCAGCCCAGAGGCCGGCGGGCGTAAGCCCAGCCCCACTGTGGGCGGATGTGCGGCCACCAACCAGACGCCCACCAGCGCGGTTCAGCAGACATCGGGGGACACCTACTGCAGCTGTCACCTCAGGGGTGAGCCCTGAAAAGCCAGACCCTGCTCTCCTAGAGGCTGCAGCCCAGGGAGGGCCAGGCTGCAGACGGGGAGGGGCACACACACCAGGTCCTGTCGCCGTTTGCACAGGGACCCCTGCGCGGAAGAAAATGCAGCCAGCCCCTCGAAGTCTCGAGTGTGTCTTCCACAGCACGTCTGTACCTGCAGGTCACTTTTTCTGGAGACGCCCCTGGCTGTGCAGAGAAGCTTGCAGACTTCCACTCCCTCGCCTCCCAGAAGAGGCACTGGACCCACTGGAAACGCACCGTGTAGTTCACTGCCGGCGCGAAGTATTTGTTCGGAGGGCTTCTGTCATAGTCAGCGTCTAGTAAGGATAAATATCCCAAGCTGGTGTCTAAAAAGAGAAAAAATAAATACACCTGAAGTCTGCAGAGAGGCATAATGCATTCCCAGGCGGCCAGAGCAGTGGGCAGTGCGGCAGGGGAGAGGCCGTCTGGAGCCTCCTCTCCCAGGACATGTAAACTGTGAGCCAAATGGGTCCAGGCAGGCTCCCCGCTGCCAGTTTTCATGGGGGCTGGCAGAGTGTTGGATATGTTTGCCTATATTCCGGTCCCTCTGGACACCCGGAATGGGCCAGCCCCCCGCCCGGGAGACACAGGACCCGGGAGGCAGCTTCCCCAGCTCCACACACCCCTTCCTGCTTCTCCTTGGCCCGTCAGCCAGCTGCCAGTCCTGGGTCTGCAGCGGTCCCCAGAAGGACAACACAGTGGCCGTGTGTCGTTAGCCTATCACTTGGGGGTAACTTTTTATGTTTAGAAGTAAAAATATTTAACATTCCATTTATTTAAAATTTCTCCCTAAGACTTTTTTTTTTTGCTTTTTTTTTATTATGTTATGTTAATCACCATACATTACATCATTAGTTTTAGATGCAGTGATCCATGATTCATTGTTTGTGCATAACACCCAGTGCTCCATGCAGAACGTGCCCTCTTTAATACCCATCACCAGGCTAACCCATCCCCCCACCCCCCTCCCCTCTAGAACCCTCAGTTTGTTTCTCAGAGTCCATCGTCTCTCATGGTTCTTCTCCCCCTCCGATTTCCCCCCCTTCATTCTTCCCCTCCTGCTACATTCTTCTTCTTCTTTTTTTTCTTAATATATATTGCATTATTTGTTTCAGAGGTACAGATCTGAGATTCAACAGACTAAGACTTTTTTTTAAGATTTATTTATTTATTTGAGAGAGAGGTGGGGGGGGGCAGAGGCAGAGGGAGAGAGAATCTCCAGCAGACTCCCCTGAGAGCAGAGCCCAAAGCGGGACTCAATCCCACGACCCTGAGATCACGACCTGAGCCAAAATCAAGACTTGGGACACTCAACTGACCGAGCCACCCAGGCATCCCTTTCCCCTAAGACTTTTAATAAGCGATGTTGTGACAATTAGCTACTAACCACTTGTAAAAATAGGAAATGAGATCTGTATCTCACCTACAGTGATAAGCACCAGTCAGAGATCTAAATGTAAACACACGTGGAACTGGGCAGACACACAAAGAAAACATAAATGTGAATGATTTTCTCTCATAACCTGGGCATAAGGAATGAATTTCTAATAAGGACTCAATCTAAGAGTAATTTTTAAAAAGTTGATAAATACTATTTTTTACAAAAAGCTTTTGCAAAGCAAAACAGCCCAATAAAAACAAAGTCGGAAACTCTCGGAGTCAAGAAAAAATAAACCCAAGAGAGAAATGGATGTATATGAAGAGTTCACCAAAAAAAAAGTAGGTAATGACCTTTAAATGTATGAAAAAATGCTCAAATCACAACATAAATTGCATATTAAAACTACCATTTCTCAAATATCCATCTGGCAAAATTCAAACTCTTGAGAACAGTCTGTTGGCAAAGCTGTGGGGAAACAGGCCCTGTGCTCGTAGTGGGGGGGCATGGAGTTTGGCAATATTTACGGAAACTGCACACACGTTTACCGTTCGACCCTAGAATACTGCATCTAGACACTTCCTATGCCCCCGAGTATCTACATTTTTAATAAGGCTTAGACATTTGAGCAATAGAAATGTCTCACATATTTTTAAAAAATTAGATAAAAACAAATGGAGATCAGGGGTGCCCGGCTGGCTCAGTCGGTGGGACCCGTGACTCTGGATCTCCGGGTGGTGAGTTCGAGCCCCATGCTGGGGGGTTAGAGATAACTTAAAAATAAAAAAATCTTAAAAACAAACAAAAAGCAAATGGAGAACAGTAACCCTTCATGTAAACATATTTAGAAAAAACAATAAACCCAACAGTCCATAAAACTGTCAACGGAAGTCCACGCCGAAAAGAACTAATTCGAGTAATTTTCGACCGTGTACTCTTAGGACAATGTATTCTAAGAAAGTAAAGTAAAACCTGACAAAAAGAAAGGGGTGGCTAAGCGTCTGCCTTTGGCTCAGGTCATGATCTCAGGGTCCTGGAATCGAGTCCTGCGTTGGGCTCCCTGCTCAGCGGGGACCCAGCTTGAAGATACTCTCTACCTCTGCCTCTCCCCCTGCTCATATTCTCTCTCTCAAATAAGTAAATAAATAAAAACTTTTTAAAAAATAAATTGCCATTGAGAATCTGAATTTGATAACAGATTTGTCCATTTTAAAAAGAAACCAAGAGCTCAGAGAGACCGGTTCTCAGAGGAAAAGAGTCACATCCCACACAAATGTGGAGACAGGAGACGGGGCATCAGCCAGAAGCCAATCCCCGAGCGAGGACCACAGCCTGCAGAATCAGCCCGACCTGTGTGTTTACGCCGTGTGGACCCCTGAAGCGCGCTACCCGTTTCTTGCCCTTGGGGGAGAACAGAGACCCCAGTGAGGGCCAGGAGGGGCCCGGGAGCTGCAGGGAGGCCCTCGAGTCAGGCCCCTGACGCTGGGTGGCAGAATGGCAAACGAGAGAGGCAAACACAGATGCCAGAGGAGCAGCCAGCAGGCAGATCTCGGGGCTCGGGGAAGGTCCACCAAACTGGCCAAAATGGAGTGTTGATGCGGTGCAGAGGTGACCGCGGTCAGGCTGCGCCGAGATGGGCCACCTGCTCTGACGCGGCTTCCTGTCTCCACCACGAGTGAAGAAAGACACCGCTATCCGTGCATCCCTTCTAACAGCTCTTGTCATCAATGAACAACTACAAATTATGGGCACCTGGGGGGCGCAGTTGGTCAAGCGTCCGACTCTTGGTTTTGACTCGGGTCGTGTTTGGCCCAGGTCGTGGGATCGAGCCCCACGTCCGACTCTTGGTTTCGACTCAGGTTGTGATTGGCTCAGGTCGTGGGATCGAGCCCCACATCGGGCTCCACGCTCGGTGCATTTGCTTCAGATTCTTTCTCTCTCCCTCTGCCCCTCCTGGCTCAAACTCGATCTCTCTCTCTCTCTCAAATAAATAAATAAAATCTGTAACAAAATAAAAATAAACATATGGAACCTTGTCCACTGACCTCTCAGAGGACCAGCAGGTGCATACACATGCACCGTCTGCTCATCCCAGGCGTAGACCTTCCTCACGAGAAAATCAGAAGGAGTAGGTTTCTCAGAGAACCTAGGATGGAAAAACAATGCAACAGTGTCTAGTTCTGTTTTGCTTTTTCCTCCCAAAGACCTTAGTCATAGGATTTTGAGCAAACACCCTGTTGACGACAAGGACACAGGCCGGGACTCCACGGCGCCACTGGGCTTTCGATAAGAGCCACACAACACTGTCCCTCCTCACTCATTACAGAAGAAAACCTTCAGTCCGAAACACGAATGGCACAGCCTGTGGGAATAACACAGTACCGCTCTGCACACTTGGGAAGGCGGGCGCTGAGGCAGATGCACCTGCTGGTCCTAGTTACCTCCTTGCAGTAACTGCGAGCAGCCAGAACAGGAGGACGGGGGACAGTGAGCCCCACGCGGCCACTGAGAACCTGGTCAGAACCAACTAACCTTTTATCTGCGTGACCTAAAGAATTAAGGGAAAACCCAAAGGAGAAAAGAGATGTGCTCCCGATAACGGTTCGGCTCATGTGGCAGGAGAAGGGTGGAGCCAACCATACACAGGGAGACCACGGTGCACGCGGTGTAGACATCCCCCTGCAGAAGGCCACGTGGCTGAGGGCCCCACCCGAGCAGGGCAGTGGGACAGAGGGAGGACCCAGCCTGCGGGGAGGAGAGATGGTCTGACAGAACCCGGGCCCATCCAGACGGACCACGAACTCCCAAAGCCGGGGGCTTCCACTGACACTGTCAATGCAGGATTCCAAAAACCTTCCCAGGTGGCCATTTATTTAGTGCTCCCTTGTGATCTGTTCATGAAAAGGGCTACCCAAGCCTCACAAACCCTGTTGAGAAACAGGGTTCATTTATCGAGTCTCCTCTGACACATCATCTGAACACATTTTTTTCTTTAAAAAAAAAAAAAATAGAATTCTGACCCAGGTCTATACTGGGAGAGAGCACTGGATTCCGATGAGGCCCCTGTGTTATCCCCGACACTCAGGTGTTTCTTACTCTAACAAGCTCAGCGGGCAAGAATCCAATCTCAGGGAAACAAAGCAGGAAGCTTACTCCCCAAGCAAGTGTCTGTGTCCCATAATTTCGTTAGACCACGAGGCTCAGGACTGCGTGGGAAGTGAATTTCACTCCCTGGTTTTCACGAGATGTTCACGATTATCATGACTCATGTTGTCCTTCTTGTTGCCATCTGGACCCCATGGATGGCGGCCCCCCCACAACACACCTTACCAGCACCATGACCGGGAAAGCTCTCAAAACAGGCCTAGAAAAGTCTATCCTTATGTGCAGAGATTCCTGGGGGTTTGCAGAATGCCCGATGAACTGATGAACATTCACTCTATCCCGGAGCAGCACAAACGTCATCTCAGTTCTATTTTCCTGTCCCCAAATGGAAAGCAAGGTCAGCAAAGGCAGGAAAAGCCAGCCAGTGTGGTCTGCATGAACTCAAGGCAGCTTGGAAAGACCCCTCACCAGGGCATCCTCCTCCCCGAACTCCACGGTCATGGGCTCCCTCAGCCGCCACCTGCTGATGGGTCTCCTGCTGGAGCAGCTGAACAGGGATGGGGCGACCACCTGGCCAATCTGCGGAGACAGGAGTGCCTAGGAGCAGTGGGGCCAGCAATCACACCCCTCCCGTGGGCCATGCTGGGCACCTGACGGTAGGGGGCAGCGTGGAAAAACGCGGCTCCTTTAGCTGGTTAGAATGGCAGGATTGGGGGACGCCATGCTGCCCTTGGATGATCACTCTCACTACCTTGATAATTTTTAGTCTCTAAAGCAGCTTTGTTTTGTTTTGTTTTTAACTGAGGGGGGAGGGGCAGAAGGAGAGAGAATCCCAAGCAGACTCCCCACTGACTGTGGAGGCTGATGCAGGGCAAGATCTCAGGACCATGAGATCACGACCTGAGACTAAATCAGGAGTCAGATGCTGAACAAACAGCCACTCAGGTGCCCCGGTAATCTTGCTATTTACTTGGAAAGCTCATACGAAAGAAAGAGCGGCAGATCATAGACAATCAGGAAACGACAGAAAGGGGTCCAGGACACCTCCGCTCAGAGAGCCCGTCTGGGGACGCCACATCTGAACCATCTCTCTGTGCCAGTGACGTACACGGCACACGATGCACGTTCTGCGTTTTTTGCATAAAAGCTTCCAAAGTCACTAAAATTCTCCGGCTGACATCATTAACTGGCTATTTATAGATGATCATGATTCATTTAAATCACCAGTGAGCTGGGCCCCCATTGAACATTCAGGTACAACGCTATTTGGGTTATCATGAACCATGTTGTTTTGAATAAATGAAGCTACCCATCTTGCTCTGAGTAAGTCTGCTCATCTCCTCTGTAGATTCCTGCAAGTACAGCGGCAGGTCCGGCGTCTGAAGCGTCTCGGGAGCGCTGCTCGGGAGCACACACCTCGGACGCCCGCTCGCTGCACCTCCACACAGGTGAGTCTCTTTAAACAACTGCACTGCTGCGTGCTAAAAAATCATCTTCATTTCTGTTTCCTTACTGCTTGTTAGTCTGATTTTCATATGCAGGTTAACCATTTCTATTTCTATTTCCCTAAATGATAAAAGGTCAATGTTTTATAAGATGAGCGTTTGTTAGCAAAAGAAGCTGCCCATCATTAATTGGTGCATTCATCCATCAGACATCATCAGGTACTTGAGCCAGGCTGGGGGGTGTGGAACACACAGAAAATGCCGGGCTCTGCCCTCCCAGCTCCCTGCCATTCCTGGGGTCCTTCAGATGGTTTCTTTCTTTCTTTCTTTCTTTTTTTAAGATTTTATTTATTTATTTGAGAGAGAAAAAGAGAGAGAGGGAGAGCACATGCAGGAGGAGAGGCAGAGGGAGAGGGAGAAGCAGACTCCCCTGCTGAGCAGAGAGCCTGATGCGGGGCTCGATCCCAGGACCCTGAGGTCATGGCCTGAGCTGAAGGCAGATGCTCAACTGACTGAGCCACCCAGGTGCCCACCACCCTGGTCCCTTCTTCCTCATCGAAGCATCATTACTGCACACTGGAGGTGGTCACTGGAAGGGGCTGGTCACCCGCCACATCGTACCTGACCAGGACCTTGGCCCCCTGGGTACGGGCTCTTCTTGAAGAGCACGAGGCGGCTCACATAGCATGGGCTCTGTGTTTCCGCCCCTGTAGGACTCTGTCCGGCCAGGTCTGCAGGGAAGTGCACCTGGATGGAGCCCAGGCCCTGCACGCAGCTCCGCAGGTCGCGATGAAGAAGCATGTGGAACTCCATCTGCCCAGTGCTGACGTGGAGCTGATGCTCCCTGTTTGCAGAGAGGCCATCCTGAAACGGAGCCCGGAGAGTCAAACGTTCCCAGTGCAAATGAGTAAGTTGTCTGGGATCCGGAACCAGGGGCGAGGTGGCAAATAATGGGAAAGACGGCCCATCTCAGCGTGGTTGGGATTCATGGGCCCCAGTGACTGTTTTGATATAAAGCTATAAATGCCCAATAACAGTAAGACGTAAACTGCTTTCTTTGGTTTTGACTCATCTTCCTGTGATCTTATTCATTTTGCAACAAGTGTGATACTTCAGTTATATTTCTTGCAGCTTCTTAGCCCATCCAGAAGGAGCCTGAACACCCCGTGGACTTGGCAGTGGACCTAAGCCCCGTGCCGTGGGGGTCAGCGAGGGCAGATATAAGGATGTGTAGAGCACGCATGCAGAGTTGCTAATCCTCGTCGCTATTACGAGATTCAGCTTGAGCTTTTGTTTATTTTCTGATTTCCCAAATGTAAGGTAAACCAGTGGGTCTGGACAGGAGGGCAGATAAATGAGTAGGAGAGGAGAGACAGAGCCTGTCTATTAACTTACTGCTCCTTAAAAGTGTTGGCCATTTCTTACGGGGAAAAACCCAGTAAATTCCAATTTCCCACAGTTACTGCAGCAGAAATAAATTTGGGTGGATTTTTCTGTAGTTGAATATCAGAGGGTTGCTCTTTACACTAATGCACATTAGAAATCCTTTGCATTACTTCTCTTCACTCCTCAAGAAGCAGAAAGTGTGCTAAGAAATGCTGGTTCTAAGTCCAGTGCTGCCCCAGACATCCCAGAAGGAAATCTCCCAAAACACGGAAGGATGGAGCAGAGAAACATTTCACAGGAACATGAATAGATTCACATGAAACACTTGAGATTCAACACCCAAATTTCCAAGGACCCCGCGACCACCCAGAACAATCACCATAGTACTTCCGAAACCAATTCTATTTTTGGTTTCTAGAAGCAGTTACCAGAGGAGATGGCTGCTACCCGTGGAGAGAAAGTCGGGCTTACCAACAAGAGATCTGAGATGACCTTAATCCCCTCTTCTTGCAGGTAGCCCGCAGTCCTCGGTTTGTCCTGGTCATATGCTTCCAAGACTTCGGACACCAGCAGGATGAGCTCAAGCCTTGGCCCCTCATCCACCGCGAGCCTCCCCGACAGTGGGCTCTGAGCCAGGAGTGCCCGGGCGGCTTTGAGGATGAGAGCCGCGCTCGTAAAGCTTAACTGCAGGAAAAGAGAAGGCAAACGGAGACTCTCCCCATACCTGCCTCTTCCATCGTTGCTGGAAATAAAGAAACAGCACCATGGCTCGAGAGGGCAGGGTTCGAGCCTGGATTTGGAGTCTAGCGGATTCTTGGCCTACGCCACTGGTGCCAATTTCTTCTCTGGTCTTCAGTCTCCTGACCCACGAACAACCACAGAAAATAAAGGTCTCTGATGGCCGTTTATGTTAAGACGCTACTTGCTTTGAACCCAACAACCGCTTCACAAACCCTGAAATGGGCCCCACCGCCTCCTACAGGCGTCTGGAGCGCACAAACCCTCCTATGGTTCCCAAAGAACCAAGGCTTCTCCCTGCAATGCCCTTACTCTGCACCTGCTGGCAAAATCCTACTCCTCTCTTTTCCTTAACCCTTAACAGGGACCATTTTCGGACCCACACGGAAGTAGAGAGAATAATACAGTGCTATGACAGGCCCCCTCCCAGCTGTGACCTTTACTCATCACAGTAGATGTTCTATCCCTCCTTGGACTTCTTTTTTTTTTTTTTAAGATTCATTTATTTACTTATTTATTTGAGAGAGAGAGAGAGAGAACAGGAGCAAGAGCGGCAGAGGCAGAGGGAGACTCTTAAGCAGGTTCCATGCCCAGCGTGAAGCCCAACACGGGGCTCGATCTCACAATCCTGAGATCATGACCTGAGCCGAAATCAGGAGTCAGATGCTTTGCTGACGGAGCCCCCAGGTGCCCCTCCCTCCTTGGACTTCTGAAACAATATTTAAACGCAAATCTCAGGTATTATTTCTACCCACCAACACGTCAGTATGTATTGCTGACAGATGAGAACTCTTTCTAAAGACATGCCCATGAGCTCACGGTCACCTCGAGCAAGATGAATCATGATTCTTCCCACTTATCTTTTAAAAACAATTTCAAACGTCTGCCATGTGAAGTGCTCTGCATCAGCACCTTTCTGGAACACTCTGTCATCCTCGTCATTACAGGACCTGGCATGTTTATCGAAGCATATGTGTTCCCACATGCAGCTTCACTCATCGGTGCCCGAAAGACAGGACTAAATGATCTGCTTTGTGCCTTAGCAGGTCCCGGGAATTGCTAATAAATGCACATCGATGAGATGAAATTAAGATCCCACTATCTGGCAGTCACGCTTGTTTAACCAAAACGGTAATATTTTGGAAATAACTCCCTGCAATGAAACCCTGTTCCCCAGCAGTAAAATTAAGCTACTCTGGAAATACACTGATGCCGCTATTAAAGGCAGCCTACCCAAAGGGACTTATCATCCAAATGGAAAGAAGAATCTCTTACTTGGACTCAAACAAACGCTTTAAGGAATACATCATGGCCGCTTTTCACACCGGACGTTTTTCAACCCAAACGATCGGAAATGTTTTCTGGAAATGACAGGCATGCTCAGGTTTGTGCACCGCTGAGCCAAGGGCCGTGGCAGACCCTGGAGCGTGCAGACGTGTGAGGGAGACCGAGGCAGAGAGGTCTGGCTTCCAACAGGTGCACCCTCCTGACCCGGAGGGGGGTAATTCCATCCCTGGGAGCCCGGAGCCCAGGAGTGGCCTCGGGACGGGACCTCCCGGGGGACGTGACGGGGTGAGGGGTGGCACCTCCAGGCAACACTGTCGACAAGTGGTGCCCCTTCTCCACGCCCTCCTCCAGCCTGGAAGCCAGAGGGGAGCACGAGCTGAAAGGAGCCTCGTCCCTGCACCGCCCCGGGAAGCCCACCTACTAAACACCTGCGTGTGTGGTGGGGACAGACGTGGGTCTGGTCGGGCCGCCGACACGCCAGGGCTGGTCCGTTATTGACCCAATCCAGTCTGAGGTGCAAGACAGACAAGCAGAAAGGAACCGTGAGTCGCAGGCGCTAGAGCGCCCAGACGCAGTCACACACGGGTTTGTCCAGAGGAAGGGGACTCTGGCTGCCGGGCTCTGGAGCCCTCAGAGCAGGGGGCGTTTGAACCTCGCCTGGAGGAGAAACCAGTGCTAGTGTGAGTGGGAGCTCTTCAGGCTGAGGGAGAACACGCTGTCTCAGGGATACGAGAGATGTTCAGGGACGGGAGCATGGCAGGTGGCCGTGGGGAAGGTGCCAGGTGACGGCAGAGGGGCTGGAGACGGGTCAAGCGCAGGGGTGAGGCGGGGGAGAACTGATGTCCTCGAGCTGCTGGGAAGTCACCAATGCTTTAAAGGCAGCCAGGGTCACCGGCTGATGGACGGCTCTGGCACTCGTGTGGGGATGTGGCCGGCCTTCCTGCCCAGGTGTGTCTGCTGCCGTGGAGCAGTTCAAGGTGGTGAGGATGCGAGTCGGGCAGGAGGGAGGGGAACAGGGTGCAGGGCCGTCCACGTCGTCACTCGTTCTGTCTGCGGTGCTGGGCTGGCGTCACGGCCGCCATTATGGGGTGCACAGAACAGAAGGGCCCTGAGCGCGTGGGGGAATGTCCTGGCGAGGGGGGGCAGGGAGCACAGTCAGAGGCAGGGAGCACAGACGGGGGCAGGGAGCACTGTCGGAGAAGCAGGGAGCACAGTCGGGGGGCAGGGAGCACAGTCGGAGAAGCAGCGAGCACAGTCGGGAGGCAGGGAGCACAGTCGGGAGGCAGGGAGCACAGTCGGAGAAGCAGGGAGCTCAGTCGGGGAGGCAGGGAGCACAGTCAGGGGGGCAGGGAGCACAGTCAGAGAGACAGAGCACAGTCGGGGCAGGGAGCACAGTCAGAGAGACAGGGAGCACAGTCGGGGGCAG
>NW_022589747.1:2184708-2185074 GCF_004348235.1 Phoca vitulina
AGTCGGGGGCAGGGAGCTCAGTCGGGAGCAGCGAGCACAGTCGGGGGCAGGGAGGTCAGTCAGGGGGCAGGGAGGTCAGTCAGGGGGCAGGGAGCTCAGTCGGGGGGCAGGGAGCACAGTTGGGGTATAGGGAGCACAGTTGGGGGGCAGGGCGCACAGTCGGGGCAGGGAGCTCAGTCAGAGAGACAGGGAGCACAGTCGGGGCAGGGAGCTCAGTCGAGGGCAGGGAGCACAGTCGGGGAGGCAGGGAGCACAGTCGCGGAGAGGCAGGGAGCACAGTCGGGGCAGGGAGCACAGTCAGGAGGCAGGGAGCTCAGTCGGGGGGCAGGGAGGTCAGTTGGGGGGCAGGGAGGTCAGTTGGGGGGC
>NW_022589747.1:2185084-2208603 GCF_004348235.1 Phoca vitulina
CAGGGAGGTCAGTTGGGGGGCAGGGAGGTCAGTTGGGGGGCAGGGAGCTCAGTCGGGGGGCAGGGAGCACAGTCGGGGGGCAGGGAGCACAGTTGGGGTATAGGGAGCACAGTTGGGGAGGCAGGGAGCACAGTCGGGGGGAGGTCAGTCGGGGGGGCAGGGAACACCATCAGAGAGGCAAGGAGCACAGTGGGGGGGCAGGGAGCACAGTCAGGGGGCAGGGAGCACATTTGGGGGCAGGGAGCACAGTCGGGGGGTCAGGGAGCACAGTCGGGGGGGCAGGGAGCACGGTCAGGGGGTCAGGGAGCACGGTCGGACACAGCCAGATGGTGTGGAATGAGAAGGGTCGTCTGCGTGGATTGGGGAGTACAGCCGCAGCGGGGACAGAGGTAGGAAGCTTCCAGGTATGTTTCTGAGGAAGAACTGACCAGACTTTACTCACAGGGACAGATGAGGAAGAGAGGGCTTCTTTGGTGGCCCCTGGGCTTGGCGGACTTGGGGGGTGGGAGGTGCTGTGCCCTGAGCAGGAAAAGCAGGGGATGACAGACAGGAAGGGGATGGGGGGAGGGGAGGAGGATGGGGGAGCACAGACACCAGACACCACCGTGGGGACCCGTGGGCGGTTGTACTGACGAGTCTGCAACTCCAGGTACAGGGTCGGGGTAGAGACCACAGTGCAGCGTCACCGTCACTGGGATTTAACGGAAAAGGCTGTGCGACCCCCTCCCAGGGAGGAAGTGCAGAGAGAGTGTAGGGCCAGGGACACAGCCCTCGGGCACCCACCAAGCAAAGGGGAAGGGAGGAGCCCACAGTGGTCACAGGCAGAGGCTGTCCCCGGGGTGGTCCTGGTAGGGCAGACTGGGCAGCAGGGGCGTCTGCAGGGCTGGGCAGGAGCAGGCTCCGCGTGGAGGTGGGGACGGCAGCCAGATCCTGACCGCTTACCCATGCGTGTGCCGCAGCAGGCAAAGAGCCCACCTTCTGCAGGCTCTGCCCTGTGGAGGGGCACAGAAATGGGGTGGTATCCAGAGGGACTGTAAATAAGTGACATTCTGACCAAGCTGGGGACTGTCCTGCAGAGGAGACATGGAAAAAGCAGCAAAGAGCTCAAGACTGGGAGCCGGGGATTTGACAAGAAAGAAGGGTTGGGGGCACCTGGGTGGCTCAGCCAGTTAAGCTAGGACTCTTGGTTTTGGCTCAGGTCATGATCTCAGGGTCATGAGATCGAGCCCCATGTCGGGCTCCACGTTCAGTGGGGAGTGTGCTTCAGGTTCTCTTCCTCTGCCCCTCCCCCCATCTCCGCTCTTGCTCTCCGTCTCTCAAAACAACAACAAAAACAAAAAACAGATAGAAGACATGAACAGACATTTCTCCAAAGAAGACATCCAGACGGCCGACAGACACATGAAAAGATGCTCCACATCACTCAGCACCAGGGAAATGCAGATCAAACCTACAAGGAGATACCACCTCACACCTGTCAGAATGGCTAAAATCAACAACACAAGAAACAACAGATGTTGGCGAGGATGCGGAGAAAGGGGACCCCTCATGCCCTGTTGGTGGGAATGCAAACTGGTGCAGCCACTTCGGCAAACAGTATGGAGGGTCCTCAAAAAGTTATAAATAGAACTACAATATGATCTAGTAATTCTACTACTGGGTATTTACCCAAAGGACACAACCATACAGATTCGAAGGGGTACATGCACCCCAATGTTTATAGCAGCATTATCAACAATAGCCAAACTATGGAAACAGCCCAGTGTCCACTGACTGAAGAATGGATAACGAAGACGTGCTATATATATATACAATGGAGTATTATTCCACCATCAAAAAAGAATGAAACCTTGCCATTTGCAACGACGTGGATGGAAGTAGAGTATTATGCTAAGCGAAATAAGTCAGAGAAAGACAATTATATGATTTCACTTACATGTGGAACTTAAGAAACAAAACAAAAAGCAAAGGGGGAAAAAGAGAGAGAGAGAGATAAATGAAGAAACAGACTCTGAACTCTAGAGAACACACTGCTGGTCACCAGAGGGGAGGTGGGTGGGGGATGGGGAAACAGGTGATGGGGAGGAAGGAGGGCACCTGTCGTGATGAGCACGGGGTGATGTAGGGAAGTGTTGAATCACAATATTGTACAGCTGAGACTAAGATTACACTGCATGTTAACTGACTGGAATTTAAATAAAAACTTGAGGGGCGCCTGGGTGGCTCAGTCGTTAAGCGTCTGCCTTCGGCTCAGGTCATGATCCCAGGGTCCTGGGATCGAGCCCCACATCGGGCTCCCTGCTCGGCGGGAAGCCTGCTTCTCCCTCTCCCACTCCCCCTGCTTGTGTTCCCTCTCTCGCTGTGTCTCTCTCTGTCAAATAAATAAATAAAATCTTTAAAAAAAAAAATAAATAAATAAATAAATAAAAACTTGAAAACAAAGAAAGAAGCGGGGAGCTGGAAAACCCAGTACCTCGATTAAGAACAGAGAGCGGTCCCCTTACCGGAAGTATCCATAGCATGGATGGTACTGTCAGGATCCATTTCTACGTTGGGGTTTCTAATTTCTGTATTAGGGAAGAAGTTCCTCCCCCGTGATTTGGGACGGGAGATGCTACTCATGTGAATTCTCAGGGCAAGTCCCGGTTCTAATTTA
Organism: Phoca vitulina; assembly: GCF_004348235.1. Lineage (NCBI taxonomy): Eukaryota > Metazoa > Chordata > Mammalia > Carnivora > Phocidae > Phoca > Phoca vitulina. The sequence goes on from NW_022589747.1 coordinate 2,187,741, forward strand.
AGTGTCAAAACGTAACCCTGCACTGTAGGTTCTTTGAGAACTGATCGAGTCCTCCCAATTAGGCCAAAAAAAAAAAAGGGGGCAGGAAAATAGACTTGGAAAGAAACAGCACTCACCTTATGAGGGAAGCGTAGGAGGTCCCTTAACATGAGAACGGAATCGCTCATTTCTTCCTGACCGGGAGAAACAAGCAAACACACCGGAGGGACAAGTTAGTCACGGAGTTCAGAGCTGCTGCAGACAGCAGTCCCGGGTTTCTGAGCTAAGAACGGGGAGGGACCATCCGCTTGACCTGCCTCCTGGGGCCCCGTGTCCTCTGGGTGTCCGCTGGACACCAGCCTCCCCTGCCCAGCAGGAGTGTGACCGGAGGGGAGGGAGGAGGAAGACAGAGCTCAGGGAAATTTTGGAAAAGGGTGAGAGGTGTCCTGGAGGGAGAAACAGCATGGGTTGGGTATCAAGGTGGCGGAGACAGGAGGCCTGCGCTGAGATGCGGGCGCCCTCTAGTGGCGATGGGGGCAGGAGGCGCAGGCGCCAGTGACCCAGGACGGCGGCATTTGAATGCCACATGCTCATTTCCTTAGAAGCCGCACGTCATCGTACATTTAACTCCGTCATCTCGCTGCTGGCAAGGTGAAGTCAGGTGGGATTCGCATCACTTTACTTAGAGAAACGTGAGCACAATGATCTGCATGCTATCGCTGAGCACAGAGTCTGTTTTACGAACCAACAGCATTTGTTTGTGCAAGTATGAGCTGACGAGAGAGGCCTCGCCGGCTGGCCCTCCGCACCCCATTTCTTCACTGTGTATCATAAGCAAGGTGAGCCAGCCATCCGCGCAGATGCCGACCTCCAGGCACCGGGCCCTCCCCAGCCCGCACCTGATCTGCGAAAGGCAGTCCGCACACAGAAGAAATCAGCGCATCCTGTATTCGTGACCATTGGCCACACGAGGGACTTCTGTCCTCTGCAGCCCAACGAGTCAGGACCCTGGTCATCACGGTGATGTAGTTCCTGACCTCTGTGTAACTGCCCATCAGCTGAAGGGTGGAGAGGTGCTTCAGGCTGGAGTTATAGCTGAAGGAAATCGAAGAGTCACCAGGATTGCTCCAACCCACGGCGAAACTTTCCAGCCTGCCTACCAGCAGAGGAGGGGTACTTGCTAGGGAGAGCTCCGTGGGTGGGTCGGGACAGACAGGGGATGGTCTGTGCAAGAGAAACTCGGAAAAGACACAGTGAAGCAGAACATCAGAATTCCATAAAACCCTTGATCAGAACTAAGACGGGCAGAGCCGCCAAGCAGAATGACAGAGACACTTCGTGGCAAGCAAGGGAGGACAGGGCTGATCTAGACAAAGACGCCACTGTGGCCACAGCGGGCTGGAGGTTCGCAAGGATCCGAACTCACAACCACAGCACGGGGCACACTCAGACCATACTTGGACACTATGTCATGATCACAGACCATGCACCATGGCCAAGTGGGGCTTGTGCCAGGAATGCAAGAGGAACTCCAGTATGAAAATCAGTCAAGGTAATTACCATAGTAATGGACAAAACCCACATAATCATCTCAATAGATCCAGCAAAGCACTGACAAAATCCATTACCCTTTCATGATAGAAATAGCCCAAATCTAGGAATACAAGGGAACCTCTTCAACCTCAAAAAATACATCCACGGAGAACCTACAGCTAACATGACCCTCAGTGGTGAAAGACAGAATGCTTCCTGGCCTAGACTGGAAGCAAAACCAGGATATGCACACTTCCACCTCTACTCACCAATGAACTGGAAGAGTCTCACCAGGGCAATTAAGTCAGAAAAAAAAAAAGTTATCCAGGCTGGAAAGGAAGGAGTAAAACTCTTTTGTAGATGGCATGCTCTTCCACACTGAAAAACCCCATAGAATGCACTAAGAAGCTAATAGAACAAATAAATGAGGTTAGCAAGGCTGCAGGATACAAGACCAATCATATAAACATCAATTGTATATGTACACACTAGCAATAAGAATCCACAAACAGAATTTAAGCAAACAACTCGATTTACAATAGCATTAAGAAGAATAAAATGCTCATAGTTAGACTTAACTGAAGAATTCAATACCTGTACCCTGGAAACTAGAAAACACTGCTGAAAGAAATTAAAATCTAAATAAAGGGAAAACTTTGTTCGTAGATCAGTAGACTTCATATTCTCAAGATGACGATATTCTCAGAGTGATCGACAGACTCAATGCAATCCCTACCACAATCCCAGGGGGCTTTTTGCCGAAATTGACAAAATAATAACCAGGAGATCCAGAATAACAAAATAATCTTGAAAAAAAGGAACAAAGTTAGTGGGTTCATGGTTCCCAATTTCAAATTTTACTACGAAGCTACAGTAATTAAGACAGTGTGGTACGGGCAGGAAGTCACACAGAGAAGAAGGGGGTAGAATTGAGACTCCACAGCATTTACGGTCAATTGACTTTTGACAAAGGGACTAAGATAATTTATTGGGGAAAGACTGACCTTTTCAACACACAGTGCTGGAAGAACTGGACAGCTCCCTGTGGAAAAATGACCTTGGAGCCTTACCTCACAACACACACACACACACACACACACACGTTAGCCCAAAGCGGATCACAGAGCTCAGTGGGAGAGCAGAAACTAGAACTCTCCTAGAAGAAAGCACAGCAATAAATCCTATGGATATACCAAGCAATAAAAGAGAAAATCAGTATGTGGGACTTCATCAAAATCACACACTTCTGTGCTTCAAAGGACACCACGTGGAAGAGAAAATACAAACCACGGACTCGAGAGAAATATTTGCAAATCATGTCTCTGACAAGGGACGTGCTTCCAGAATATGTGAAGAGCTCCTACATCTTCATCAGAAAAAGACAACCCAATTTTTAAACAAACTATGTGAACAGACATTTCTCCAAGCGAGATGGGCAAGCCCATGAAAAGATGCTCTCCACCGTCAGTCATGAGGGAAATGCACGTTTCTGAGGCCCAGCGCACACACCGTTTCAGTGGCACTGGGATGGCTAGAGTGGAAAAGAGAGGTATCAGCAGTGTGGTGTAGACGGAGCCTCGTGGGAATGGTGCAGCCACTCCGGAAAACAGGCTGGCTGCTTCCCCCACATGGTACGCACGGGGTGACCCTATGAGCCAGCAGCACCCTTAGGTATCTACCCAAGAACAACGAAAACACATGTCCACACCTCTGTTCCTAACAGTCCAAAGTGGAAACACATCATCCGCCCGCCAGCTGAGGAAGGGACAAACAGCTCGTAGCGGATCCACAACAGAACATCACAGGAGGGAACGGGGCTGTGATGGCGCCACGACATGGAAGGACCTCAGAGACGCCCCAGCCATTGAGAGGGGCCGGCACAAAGGAGCACGCAGGCTGTGACCCTGTTTGCAGAGATGTCCAGCACCGGCCAATCTGTGGACGGGAGGTAGGCTAGCGGCCGTCTGGGGCTGTGGGGGAAGGAAGGTGACCGCTAACGAGCCCACGGGTTTAGGGGGACAATGAAAATGCTCCAACGCTAGGGCTCAGCATGCGGATCTGTAAGCGCCCTGAAGCCAAGGGACCAACGGCACGCAGACGGCAGCCCAGCCCGGCCTGTGCTTTGCAGGCCCTGACGCACCTGCACGCACTCTGCGCAGATCGGAGTTAGGACTGAGGAACCCTGGCTGTTTCTTTTGCTCACCCCGAGAAGATGGGTCCCCCCACCTGTGGCTGGCCTGGCGGAGACCCCGCTCCCGAGGAGACGCAGGCATGCGTGCGCGAGGGTGTCTCCGTGCGGCTCACTCACGTGTCCTCGTCCAGGCAGAGATTCCCGTGGAAACGGGGCCGCACGGTCACCGTCACGGCGCACGGCGGCGCCCGGGAGCCCGCGCCGTCTGTGATCTCAGTGGACACCGTGACTGGAAGGGAACATGGCAGAGGAGGGTCACAGTGGAGATCAAGCCCCCAGGAACCAGAATCTCTGCGGGGCGGACCTATGGGCCCACGGTGGTGACGTCGCAACACAGCCAGGCACGGGCTCTGAGCGCGAGGCCGCCCCATCCTTGTGGCGAGGCCAGCGCTCCAGCATCCAGTGCCACACAGCAGTGCTGGGCACTGAGCGCCGGAGAGCCGGGGACACAGGAGCGGCCGCGAGGATGCGGCAGAAGGGGCCGCCACGGGCCACGGGAGCCAGGACGTGCTCCGCTCACTCGCTCGCTCGTCCCACCTGCAGGCCCCGGGAGCCAGTGGCGGCAGGACCCCCCCAGTGAACGGGAAACCGGGGCAGTGGGAAACCCCGAGAATGAAACCCACGCTCAGCAACGGAGGCTCAAGGGTAGGAGTAACATTTTAAGCAGCTCCTCAGTGATGTCCAGAAACAGGGCAGGTGCCAGGAGCATGGCAGCGAACAGCTTTGCTGGGGCCTCAGGATGCAGGCCCGGGGTTTGCGGGGCAGAGACGCGCAGATGCTGCTGCCCGGGGAGGCCGCAGGGCCGGCCGCAGGAACGTGCAGAAGGCGGACCTGGAGCGTGCCAGGGGCGTGAAGCATTCTCAACCCGAAACACAAAGCCAAGGACTTGGGACTTAATTTTGAAGGTCGGTGCTTCTCCCGACGTGGCCCCTGGACGCCGGGCCACCCAATTACCACTGCAAACAAATGCTGGGCTCCACCCGCTCTTCCCAGGATTCTGAGCCTGTAGGTGAGGGTGGGCCCCCTTTCCAGCTGTGAGACAGCTGCAGTTGAGCAAGAACGGCGGGGGTTCCACCGCGGATAACACGGGTCCTCCGGCTGGACGCAGAGAGCAGAACGCCAGCAGAGCTCAGGCCAGACTCCAACCTGACGCCGAGTCCGTGGGGAACCTTCTCGCACAAGACGGGACAGGATAGGATCTGGTGTCTACCGCACTGATTTATTCTGCTTGTGTTCACCCTCGTATGAATCTGGAAGTCAGATACTCGTAGGCGTCGATCGTCATGGCGTTGACCATTGTAATGCCTCGTGCACACTCTGGGAATGGCCTGGGTGACATCACTCACCCTGACACCGCTCGGTGCCCGTAGCCTGAAATTTGGGTCTACAGATGCACGTTAAGGAACCCTCTCGTCCAACATGGAGCTGAGGCCCCCAACGTCCTATGTGGGCATCTGGCCAGCCCTGCGGTCTGCAGGCCCCTGCGGACGGGGTCCCACACTGCCCTGCAGGCGGGTGTCTGAGGAGGGGCCCTGCCGGGCTTCATACCCAACACCAGCAAGTGGGGGGCTTGGCGGGGTGGGGGCGAGCATCCATTTGGAGGAAAATTTCCAGGAGACAGAGGGCATGTGCGGTTTCGCTGTGGAGGAATTTATGATGCAGGCCCATGAAAACCACCTCCGTCCGCCCGTCTGTCCAACCAACACGCACCGTGCTCAGTGACACACGGTGGACGTGCCCATCCTCACCGATGACAGTGTGCGGCTCGGACGCCCTTGCCCCTTGTCTCTGAGCTGCACCCAGGAGCAGGTGCACGTGCGTCTCACTGGGGGTCAGGCAAGGTTTCATGAAAAAGGAACCTTTCTTGCTGGGCTTCGAGGAGAGGAGAGGTTTAAGGAAACCGAGTGGATGAGCGAGTTCAGACCTCAGGCGGAAATAATCTCAGCTGGCCAGTTCAAAGAAAGTTCTAGATCGGCAACTCCAAGTTGCCTGTCCCTCGGAACCACCCAGCCCTGAGCTTTATTCAACGGGAGTGGGTTCCACGGATGGGGCCACTTTCCTAAACGCCTGTGTATCTAACGGGCTCAGGGCGGGCAGGCTCCCGGGGTCCGGGAAGCTGTCGGCACGGCAGAGCTGATTTTGTTCTGAGAACAACACATACTAACCCTGCACCCCTTTACCCTGGCCTTTTCTTCGTGGTGGGAGCCCCTTGATTTGGTGCTGTTGACAACCAGTGCAGGATTCACCAGATACCACAAACTTCATTAGTGAATAAGGGACAGGTCGGTCTCAAACATTTAATTCATAAATACAGGATGTGCTTTGGCATTTTGGCATTTACATTATGTTTCAGTTGTAATTTAAGATCTCAGTCGTTAAGCATCTGCCTTCGGCTCAGCTCCTGGGATCTCAGCTCCTGGGATCGAGCCCCGCACTGAGCTCCCTGCTCAGCAGGAAGCCTGCTTCTCCTTCTCCCTCTACCCCTACCCCCTGCTCACGTGCTCTCTCTCTCAAATAAATGTAAATCTTTTTAAAAATTTTTTTAAAAGTAGGTAACCCACCTAATCTAAAAAGCATGAGACTTTTTAAGATAAAGAGATACGAATTTTATTTTCTAGATACACAGTTTTAACATTTTCTCGTTTTTGGAAGCCAGGGGGAAAGGTTTAGAACCGTAAGTGAGCACAGCCAGCCACCCAAAAAAGTCACGGCTTGACTTACTTTTATAATCGTCCAAGGGCTCGCCGGCTGGCAGCACGGAATAATACTGGCTGTCTCTCCCGTGGTACAGACGGCGTTTGGAGGCATTTCCTATCTGATAACTAAATTCGTAACGGAAGTCCTAGGATCCGTTCCACGTGGAGGAAAGAACAGTGTATAGATGAATAAACTGTGAATTACATCCCCAATAAACCCACACCCCTGCATCCTTCACTCCACCCGAGAGCGTCGCATACAGACAGGCAGGGGCGGGTGCTGACAATCCCGTCCCCGAATGCGCATGCATGTGGCGTGACCTCTCCCCTCCAGGGCCCCTCTCCTAGAGCCACGAGGACCCCGCACCATGGCTGCATCTGTCAGTCGGGGTTTTGTGCTCTCCCAGCCACAGAGACACAGATCCCTGGGCCTCCTTGGGGTGAAGGGGATACAACAGACTGGGGATTGAGGAGGAGGCGCTCACGTGAATCGCTCTTGGTGTCAGAATAGGGCATTGGAAGAGAGAGAAAGCAAAAAACAGACTCTTCACTACAAGGAACACAGTGAGGGTCACCAGAGGGGAGGGGTGTGGAGATGGGGGAACAGGTGATGGGGATGGAGTGCACCTGTCGTGATGAGCACGGGGTGATGTAGGGAAGTGCTGAATCTCTGTATTGTGCACCTGAGACTAATACTGCACTGTATGTGAACTACACTGGAATTAAAATTAAAACTTAATAACAGGGATGCCTGGGTGGCTCAGTCAGTGAAGCGTCTGCCTTTGGCTCAGGTCATGATCCCGGGATCCTAGATCGAGCCTGGTGTCAGGGGTCCCTGCTCAGCGGGGAGTCTGCTTCTGCCTCTCCCACTCCCCCTGCTTGTGCTCTCTCTCTCAAATGAATAAATAAAACCTTAAAAAATAAATAAAATGTAATAATAAAAAAAAGAGCAGGGCATTTGGGGCCTGAGGGAGGCCAGGATCGGACCCTCCAGGGATGCACGTGGTGGGTTTCAGAGAGAAGGAGCAAGATCAGGACAGGAGTGGGCGGTGTGTCCCTGAAAGGGTGGGGAGCAATGTCACGGCACTCTTGCTGCCAAACCCCGGGATGAAGCTTCGCGTCCCACGGCATCTCCCCAGACTGCTGGCCACCCCTTGAGGGCGGCCTCTGACCCCAGCCTCTGGAACAGACTCGGGGTGGCCAAGCGCACCGGTCTCCCCGACAGGCAGAAGATGCTGAAGACGGTGTGAGCCTCGAGGCCACGATGTGGCTGCACCTGGCAGGACACGTCCCGCGGAGCCGGATTGAGCGCCACATACAGCTGGGCTCTCCCCAGTAAGCGGTGCGGGGAGGCTACAGACAGGAGGACGAGGATTAAAACCCACGCTGGAGAAAGACAGCAGCACGACTGCGTCTTCACAGCACACCCCGGGCGGTTGCCAGGGTGTGGAGCCGCTCATCCGTGCGACTCGCCCTCCGCGGGATTCTGGAGGGCGCAGGACGTGGGCACGCGGCCAAGGAGCCCATCACAAGGTCAAGTCAAAGAGAAGGGGGTGGCTGCTCCATGGCCCAGCCCAGTGTGTGCAGGAACCCCGGGGGGCGAGTGCTGCTGCTGGGGGCAGGGGGCATGGGGAGATGAGTGGGGACACGCGGGGAGGCTGAGTCTCCCCCACCTGGAAGGAGTGTGACCTGCCTGAGAAAATGGCCCCCAGTCTCATCACTTGGACAAATAGCGGCAACGGCAGGGAGGGCCAAAGGTTTGCTTTGCCGTGTTTGTGAAAGCAAAAGCAGTGCTGTCTCTCTCGTGCCAAACACAGGGGCCCGGGGCTCCGTCTCTGAACGCACCGCGGACGGGCGGATGGACGTTCGCAGAGCCGTCAGCAGACACAGGGGAAAGGAGAACAAGAGAACAAAGCTCGGGGACCCCACGGGCCCTACTGAGGGGTTTCCCACGGACATCGGCCTCGTGCTTCTCGTGAGAGGAAGGTGACGTGGGAGACAAGCCTAGAAATGCACCAGGGGTTTCAAGTAGCCCAAACATGTGGACTCTGACCCCAACCCCCTGCGCTTATGAACTGTCGGATCGTCTGCGCTTGTCATATGGAACTAAAAACCGCTAGAAATGGGGCAGAAGGTCCAAGACTGCCCCAAAAGGAAGATGTGATTAAGTCATGGAAAGGCCGGAAGCAGGGCGGAGCAGGGCGCCGGGTCAACGTGCGGCTGACGTACACGGACCCCACAAACACCTCCACCTCCCTGGGTTTCACATATGCGTCGGGATTATCAACCAATTCAGGGAAAGAATCAACGTACACGGCTGTCTTGGAGAAATCAAATAAACACACACCCTGTTCCGGGTTTTTTTAAAGGCCAACATCTCAGCCTTTACCGTGACCTGAACACCCACCTGATCCCATAAGGATCAGAAACACAGGAGGAGGTAAGAATGAACAGTGCGGGACGGTGGGGACGGAGGGAGGGTCAGGACGCTCTGGAACAAGAGCCCAAGAGGTCAGAAGTGGTTGCAATTTCCAGAAAAAATCTGAATATAATGAAAACTCTCATCCTCCCACGCCCCAGGTCCAGCTGAGCGCATAACGTACCCACAGAGGCTTGCAGGACGTATGTGTCCCCAGGGCTCAGTGAGAATGGCTTTATCGTCACCGTGTGTCCCGTGATACCTGAGGAGAAGGGGCCACAGGGAGAGGGCCATCAGCGGGCTCTGCAGGGCAGGGGGCAGATAGACCCCTCCCGTGCGGGCTTCCCCCCTACTCCCGTGGAGCAGGCTTGTTCCTACCTGCAAATGCCCCCAGATGTTTGCCGCCCACCCTCTATACGGAGCTGGAGGCTCCCCTCCAGCCTCCCCTGCCTGAGGGCAGCGACCCTGATCCTGGGTCATACTTGGCTCCCAACAAGAGAACGCTGGCGGGAGCTCACGCTGTACCCTTCATGGTGGCTTCCGGGTCCAACCTGGCTCGCTGACACACTGACCTTGTCCACGAGGCATGATTAAGGCATTTCAAAGCGAGTTTTTCGTCTTGAAGACTGTGAACCATTTCTTAAATCTGGGTGTGATTGTTGCCCACTGGTGACTGGGTCCCCTCCTTAGCGGGCAGAGGCTGGCCCCGAAATGCAGGCTGGTGGTCTCAACAGGGAAACCGTCATTTCCCGAGATGGGGGCCGGGGTGGGGGGAAGGGGGAGGAGGCAGCCTTCTGACGACAGGGGAGGCCCAGAGCCTCCACCGGGCGCGTCTGCGGGTGTGGCCCCTGGCGGGCTCCAGAGGCGCATTCTGCCTTTGATAAGGAGCCTCTGCCTGGGTCCATGGAGGGACACGCACAAGCAGAAAAGGCACGATGACCCCAAGGACTTCTCTATTGAAAGGAAATGTTGCAGAAGAAACAGAGGGGCTGCAACCCCCCGGATCTGAAGAGAGGGCTCCTACCAGAGGAGGTGTAGCCGTGGAAGCGAGCGCGGCCGACCGGGGACTTGGGCCAGTCCACCGCGAGGGTGGGCCTGGCAGCGGCCAGGGGGGCCAAAGGGCCCAGCAGGTTGTCCCCGTCCCCGCGGCCCCCGTCAGCACTCGAACTCGGGCCTGCTCCCGGGAGGCTGGCATCGGCCCCTAGGAAGACAAGGCAAGCCAACACAGGGTCAGGGAGTAAGTGCCAACGATCTTCTGAAATATTAAGTCATAGCTGCGCCAGTGTTGCTGGACGTGTCATATCGAAATAATGTCTTCAGCAGCCACCCCCGCTCCAGAGCTGTCCTTTGTCACCACGCGGGGGGTGGTGCGATGGCCTATCCCCTCCTGCCCATCCTCAATTGCTCAGCAAATACCCTGCTCGCTGAGCCCAGGAGCTGGTCCAGGGCAGATCCGCTCAGCAGAGTGACAGGGGCCCGGCTGCCAGGGCCCAGCACAGCAAGTCAGCCCAGCAAACCAGACGACGCTGGCAGCCTCCAGACTAGGGAGCCAGCTGACCGTGAGCGAAGACAGTCACGGCAGGGCGTGAGGAGGGGTGGGGGGCAGGGGAAGGGGCTGGCTTAGAGCCGGTGGGCCGTGGGCCATGGGCGGGGGGGTCCCCTGGGGGGCGAGGTGCAGACAGAGGCCAGAACGGGCTCTGGAGTGAACACTGGAGAGCGGTTAGAGATGTGGCTGGAGGGGGTGGGAAAGAGGGAAACCAGACGGGAGAAAGTGCCAAAAATCCATCCAGGATGGGCCTGGAGGCAGGGGGGTCTGGGAGTGCCCTGAAAGCAGCCGGGGCTGTCGGTCTAGGCAGCAGGAAGGGAGCAGAGACAGAGGAAGGGCTCCTGCGTGGTCCAGCACGCGGCACGTCGGGACATCGCAGAGGGCAAATTGACTCCAGACTCAGAGCCACGGATAGAAGATGCAGGGAGAACGTGACCCCCCCATTCTGAGTCAGTCACCATCAGGCAATTTTATTTATATAGTGTTTTCTCTTCATTCGGTGTTATTTACTAGGCGCCCGCCGTGAGCGTGGAGCCAGCCCCTTACACGTGAGTGTGGTCACAGGAGGGAGCACGGACAGGCCTGAAGAAACCACAGAGGCAGGAGAGGAGGATGCCGGTGAAAACAGAGCAGATCCCACGGTCAAATCCTCCATGACCATCCAGCTCTTCTGTCCACTGACCGTCCAGCTCCTCTGTCCACGGATACGTCGTACACAGACAGTCCAGCCCCTCTGTCCACGGATACGTCCTCCACAGACCGTCCAGGCCCTCTGTCCACGGATACGTCGCCCACAGACCGTCCAGCTCCCCTGTCCACGGATACGTCACCCACAGACCGTCCAGCTCCCCTGTCCACGGATATGTCGCCCACGGATCGTCCAGCTCCCGTCCACGGATACGTCGCCCACGGACCGTCCAGCTCCCCTGTCCACGGATACATCGCCCACGGACCGTCCAGCTCCCCTGTCCACGGATACGTCGTCCACGGACCGTCCAGCTCCCCTGTCCATGGATACGTCATCCACAGACCGCCCAGCTCCCCTGTCCACGGATACATTGTCCATGGACCATCCAGCACCTCTGTCCACAGATACATCATCCACCAACCACGCATCTGTCCATTCGAGAACACACTCGCTGTGCGCCAGGGTTCCAGGCCCCATGATCGTCTGGGATGGGGGTCCACACTTGCCCTGGACGTGTCCCTGGAGAGCTAGAGCCAGACAGCCGGGGAAAGAGCCACGAGCAGCACACGCACCTGCTTCAAGTAGGACAAGTACGCTGGGCTCTTGCAAGATCGGAGGGGATACAAGACAGGAAGAAGGGGACAGAGGGAGAAACAGAAGCCGACCGGACAGGAGGCAGCGCTCCACGGCGACATCCCGGAAAGGGCGCTAAGGGGGTGTTTTCTGCATCGCTCACTCACGGACCAGCAGCGCCTGCCTGCGGGCCTGGGGCTACCTGGGGTTCTGAAGCACAGGGGACCTGGAGTGCAGCAGTGGGTGAGCTAGAAGATGCGGGTCAGATGGTGCCCTGCGTCTCTGGGAGCTCGTGATGCAGGGGAGCAGAGGGGCAATTCCCGATTTCAGAGGCTTCGGAGATTGGACTGGCGCGGGGACGTGGGGAGGCCCAGTCACAGACTCACAGTCGGCGGGCTGTCTCCCTCTGGACGGCACGGCTTCCTGGATATCGCTGTAATAGGCTTCAAAATCTACACAGGAGGAGAAAACCGTGACATGTTATTTTAAAGCCACAGCCTCCCCTGAAGTCCATACGACGCTCCTGACAGCGCACGCGGGCTGCCCGGGTCTGAGTGTCGAGCCCCAGCCGGCTCTGCATGTGTCACCACGTCACCGCGACAGTGGAGGAGGCCTTGTCTGGGTGTGCGGCTTCCACGGGATAAGCCAGCCGCTGGGGGCAGGGCCCCGCGCTCTCCGAGCTCCCACTGCCCCGTCAGAGAGCCTCGCGCTCCTTCCTCTCAGGACGGAAGTGGACACAAGCGTGTCCTGTTGCAGACGTCACAGCCCCGTCCCCGCAGCCGGCCGGTCCGGCGGCTGCCCTGAGCCCCAGGGGCCCCGGCGCGGGGTGGCATCTGCCAGGCCGCAGCCCAGGGAAAGCACAGCCTCGATGGCGTCACTGGGGAGGGACAATAAGGGATGGGCGGATTCTGGGCCAGAACTTTGCTCCCTGACAACGAGCTCCTCCCTCGACTTCTGAGGCACAGGAACAGTGTCTGGGCAGCCTGAAAACCAGGGGTAAAGTGAAGGGACTGGTGGCTGGGAAGGAGGCCGTGTGCACGGACGGCTGTCAGAGCCTGGACAGGGTTTGCAGTTAGGGAGGAAGGCCCTGAGACCCTAGGAGCATCCCACAAGCCGAGCGGACGTGACAGGACAGCGGCACTTACTTACCAGAGGGGGAGGGGCACGGGCTCCCAGGGGGGCTGGGCCCTGGGGACGCCTGGTCACCCGCAGCAGGGACCCGGTGCCGGCCGACTGCGGGCCCCAAGGAGGGTTTCCCTGTGGCCAAGAGGACCAGCTGGCCCTGGGTCTGTGGTGACGGCTCCCGTGAAGATGGTGTGCCCACTGCGTGCAGCTCCAGCCAGCTCGGCTCCGTGGGCGGTGCGCTGGACTCTGGCAGCTTCGAAACGGCCCCCAGTCCAGCGGCGCCCAGCAGCCCCACTGTTCTACAAAAGGGAACTTGAACAAACACGGGACAGGGTGAGACGTTCGGACCAGAAAAACTATGTGGTTTATTTTATTTATTTTTTTTAAAGATTTTATTTATTTGAGAGAGAGTGAGAGAGAGCATGAGAGGGAGGAGGGTCAGAGGGAGAAGCAGACTCCCTGCCGAGCAGGGAGCCTGATGCAGGACTCGATCCCGGGACTCCAGGATCATGACCTGAGCTGAAGGCAGTTGCTTAACCAACTGAGCCACCCAGGCGCCCAAAAACTATGTGGTTTAAAAGGTCTATGGGGGGGGGGGCGCCTGGGCGGCTCAGTTGGCTGAGCGTCTGACTGCTGGTTTCAGCTCAGGTCATGATCCCGGGGTCCTAGGATTGAGTAACACGTCGGACCCCACACTCAGCAGAGAGCCAGCTTCTCCCTCTCCCTCTGCTGCTCCCCCTGCTTGTGCTCTCCATTTCTCTCTTTCTCGAATAAATAAAATCTTTTAAAAATAATAATAAATAAATAAACAAAAAGGTCTACGATTACATCAGCATCCGTTTTAACAAACGTGATCCACATCTGAGAAGGACACGTCCGAGAAAATGCCCAGGGCGGGGCGCAGTTCTACCCCCGAGGCAGGCAGCCCATCCCCGGGAAGCTGGAGGGTGGCCGGCGTAGCTCCCCTGGGGTCTGCTCCCCTCGGGCCCCCCCTGCACCTGCACGCCTGGCACGGTGATTCACGCCTATTCTAGACACACTCTGGGCACGTGGGGCTCCTAACCCCCACTCACCTGTCCGCATCTCGTGCAACAACTCTAAAGAGCGCTGGTACAATTTACGAGAAAGGATGAACGACAAAGAAAATTTTTACGGATGTAACACAAGGACATCTCGCTAGAGTGAGCTTGTCCTCGCTGCCATCACAGAGCCAGATTCTGTGACGTTAAAGGGAGACGCATGGCCTTTGGATAGTCACTGGCTTGGCTGCAAGTTTAACCACCGGGTGTTCATGCTGGTTCCTCCCATGCATTCCCCACCAGCTTTGCTTCTGGAAAACCCCATTACGTCAGGAATGTGGGAACGGCTCCCCTGCAAAGAAGGGCACAAAAAAAATGGCCCCATGTGTTCCTGTCCCCCTCGCTGTGAGGTCAGCTGCACTCAGAGCCCTTGTATGGAAGCTCTGTGCGGCCCCGTGGAACGGATTCAGAATAAGTAAGTGTGGGTCTCTGAGGGCTGGGCACACACTTCTGTCCCAGGAACCAGCTGGACCCAGCTTGGAAACCAAAGCTCCTCTGTCTGCCATTCACAATCATCTCTCTTATCACAGATGCCACCGACGAGAACCCCTTTCCCTCCTGGTTCGCACCCAGGCCACGTCCCACCCCAGAGCTGGCACGTTCTCACACGTGATCTCATGTCACGTGGCCACCGCCCTGCCTTTCTTGGGTGGGACCCCCACCCACCCAAGAAAACCACGTCTCGGAGAAGTGCCTGAAGTCTCGGGTTGCAGAGCCGGGGCGAGGAGTGGCCCCAAGGACAGCAGGAGCCGCGAGGGACAGAGGCGAGTCCTGGGTCCGGGCTCGTGAGCAGGAGGCTGGACTGCAGCATCCAGGCATCGCTGTCCCCGTGAGCATAAACGAGGGGGGCTGGGGGTGTGATGGGCATGACCGGGGACACTGGTCCGGACGAGTCAGAGGCTGCACATTTCCAGCAATCTCCGAATACCCGAGTCCTCCCCTGGGTTAACAAAATGAAGGCGGCTATGACCTTACCTTCCATTCGGGTCCTTTCTGTCCCGTTGACCAGGAAGAGGTCCCAGGAGTAGGACAGATGGGGCCCTTCACCACACTCGTCACACTGGGCTTGAAAAGAAAGCTCCTCGTTCCAGTTAACAAACACGTCCTTAAAGCTGACCCAGGAGATGTGGACGAATCTGCACCATGAAACCAGGTTGGAGATTTTAGGGAGAGCACCAGACTTTCTATTTTCAATTTTTTTTTTTACAGTAGGTTCCACACCCAATGTGGGGCTTGACCTCATGACCCCGAGATCAAGAGTCACGTGCTGTGTCGACTGAGCCCCCTGGAACCTTGATTCCCCCACTTTTCATACATATCAGGAGCCTTAAAACGTGCAGGTGGCCTGGGTGTGTCTGGACCTTGGAGAGGCGCCCAATCCTGTCTGCTGAGATGGATTTTTCATGGGCTCGAACCTGAACCCCTGGGGGGGTGGTCTCCACCAGAGTCATCGGTCTGACCTCGGTGTCGCAGCCCACGTCCTCTCCTTTGTGTTGGCCCTGGCCAGGCACAGCCTTCCAGAACCCACCCCGGTCTCCCCACTTCTAGCCCCGAGCCGTTTGTGCACAAGGCGATGGTAACTGCCCAGACCCCTTGCAGGGTCCACGTACGGGAGCAGCCCTGCTCGCGGGGCCTTCCAGGCGTCCCACTCGCCCCCGGGGGACGGACAGAGCAGCTGTGGCCCATGCCAGTCCGCGTCCAGTGTCTGCGGCTCAGCGAGGCCCTCACTCGGGTGCTAGCCCGGCCTCCATGTCGCACGTCCGGTTTGCGGTCAGACCACGTCCCCGCTCCCCGCGCCTGGTGTTGCCCCCACGTCACAACTGGCCCGGCCCCGTGACGCCTTAGCCTCCGTCCAGCCCTGGCCCCCAGCCCCAGAGCAGACCCCTGCCCTGGGGCAGCTGCCGTGACGGAGGGGCGCCTCCTCCTTGGAGCCCCCACGTGTCAGCATTTGCCTGGCGGGCTCTGCCCCGGGGCCAGCGGAGAGCGGGGTCCCCCCACCTCGCTGGTCAGCCCCCTCTCTCCTCAGCAGGCCCCTCAGGTGGCTCCCACGCCTGCCGGGCAGGGCACGGAAGGGCACACCCCTCGGACCCGGCCTGCAGGAAGCGAGGGCCAGGCGGTACCTGAGAGCCGAGTCGGGGCGAGGGGACAGGAACACCTGCGCCGCTGAGGAGTTCCGGCCGGCGCTGGACACCGTCAGCGTCACGAGGAACTGGTCATAGCTGCCGCTGAGAGAGTCCGCAGGGAAGGCCAGGGAGGGAGCCCCAGCGCCCAGGCCGCGTGCAGAGGAGGCAGCGAAGCATGCGTGCCCGGGGCTGCTGGCCGCCGTGCACGTCCAGTGATAGCTGCGGGAGAAGCCAGCGGGCTGAACGCACCTGCTCCGGCAGCCCGGGGGCCACCCCGGGCCACTCGTGGGGCTTTCCTGGGGCCGCAGGGGAGCAGCGGGCCGGGGGACACGATGCTTCCCTTACTCTCTGACGGCGGTGGGGTGGGAGCTCCCAACACTGGAGCAGGCCGCCAAGGTGGGGGGCCGGGCCCTGCCCCGCCCGGCTCACTGGCTCGGGGCCCTGCTCTGGTCACTTAATCTTCGGGCCCCACGCATGCCGCCTCCCACCTCCACTGGCATGTCTGCAGCCCCCGAGGAGCACGCTGCCTCTGACTGCGGGAAGGCCGAGTCCTCGGGAGCCGCCCATCCCGGAGCGCAGGGGGACAGGCCAGGAGATGGGCGCCTGGCACCTCCCCTACGCACGGCCTTCTGCCCTGTGACCGTCACCACTGCGCTCAACAGCCAGGAAGCCACCCCAACCCCTGCCTGGAGCGGGTCCTACTCTGGGCGGACACGCCGAGGCCAGCAGCCCCACCAGGAGGCGTGGGGAGGAAGGAGGTGTGGGCTGAGCAGGGGCAGGGACCCCACACGGCCCCCAAAGTCTACACTGCTGCTCCTGCCTCCAAGTTCATTTCCCTATTTGGACTGTAAGCAACCTGAACCCGGGCGCCGGTTCTAAACCTCCCTGTTTCCAGAGCCTGTAGGAGCTTGGTCGGCAAGGGGCCAGTTCAGGCCCTCGCGGGCGGGGGCGGCCCTCCTCCAGGGCTGGGTGGGAACAGTCCCCGCTCCCAGGGAGCAGACACACACTGAACTCTTGCTCGCGGGCGCCACGCGGGGCTCTCAGGGGAGGGTGCAGAGTGAACAAGACCCCACTGTGTGTCCCGCGGCCGGGGCACGGGAGGTGCGCAGCCAGCCATGTGCGTTGTCCAGATCACATGCCTGTGACCAGCGAGTCCAACGGGCCGCCTCCCGCCTCCACCAAAGCCCGCACTCGGGACGCAGCAAATGTCCATGCTCATGGGGTGAAGAGAACAAAGCAGCACCTCTAACTTCTCTGGAATACTGCTTGAGGACCCCCTGTGTGCCCGGCACAGCGATATGCCAAGTCACAGCCCTGCGGTCCTGAGCAAACATTCCAGCGGGGACAGAGCACTGATGGTGACCGCAGTACATGAGCAAATATGGGATGTCACGGGGAGAAGGGGCCACGGGAAAAGACACCGCAGAGTCAGGATGGGACTGTCATCGCCGTCAATGGGGTCATCGGAAGCCTCCCTGGGCATGTGATGTCTGAGCGCAGACGGAAGGAGGCAGGGTGGTGACAGTAAGGGCTTTAAAAGACTCCATCCACTGCTCTGTGAAGAACGGCCTGACAGTGGTCGGGACCAGCACGGGGACCAGGGAGGAGATCTCATGGAAGGAAGCCCAAGACGCCACTCAGCCCAGATGGGGCCAATGTGTTTTCCCAATAGACTGGCTGAGAAGTGGGAGAGAAAAAGAGAACTGCTCAAGGTTTTGGCCCGAACGATGGGAAGGATCCTTCTGTCAGCAGAATGGGAAGGCTGCAGAGATGGTGGGACACCCAGCCCGGAGGCCAAGAAGGATCTGGACGCAGGATGCATGCTCGAGATGACCGGCGCAGGGACGGTGTCCACAGAGGATGTGTGCTCCCAGGCCATGGGCTCTGGATGGCGCCCATGGAGGACCCATGCTCGAGGTGACTATCACATGGATCACGTCCACATCAGGAAACCGGGTGAGGCCACCAGGGAGGGCATGTGGATGGAGAAGGGGGCCAAGGCTTGAGCCAGGGACCTCCAACAGTAAGGGATGTGGGACACTCGGAGATCAAGTCCCCCATACACCAAAGCAAGAATTTTAATCACAGCATAACGTGTTTGCCAAGGATTGAATGTGTCCCTCTAAAATGTGGAAACCTAACGCCCAGTGTGACGGTGTGGGGAGGGGGGTCTTGGGAGGGGATTAGGTCGCAAGGGTGGAACCTCAGGGAAGGGACAGACGGGGCTCCTGCAGCAGAGCCCCCAAGAGCCCCCCTTCCCCCCTGCGAGGACACCATGAGAAGAACCAGCTAGGAACCAGGAAGCAGGTCCTCCCCAGACACCGATCGGCCGGCCCCTCGATCTGGCCTTCCGGCCTCGAGTCCACAGAAAGCAAGGTCCACTGTGGATAAGCTACACAGGCTGTGGGGCTGGGACAACACTTAAACTTCATTTTCCAAAATACTCACATTTGAGTGACACCCGTTCCCTAAACTCCCTCATGGTAGGATCCCGAGGGAGACACGAGCTCAGCTCCCGGTGCTCACCTGAGGGCGGCCCCCGGGCGGTCTGGGTCGTAGGACTGGGAGCCCGTGAGGACGACGGTGAACGAGGGGGCTCTGGAGAGGAGCAGGTGCGTGCCCTCGGAGATGACGCTGATGGGGGCCCGGGCTCGCACCTCCACCGCCACGCTGTAGTTGCTGTGCACCACACTGCCTTCCACCTGGACCTGGACCGCGGCGACAAGGGGACGTCACCCAGGGCACTGGGCAGGAGGCGCGCTGGAGCCGGACGCCCCTCTACCACTGCAAGGAAACTGAGCCACCCGCTGGCTCCAGCAGCGGAGCGTGCGACTCCTGATCTCAGGG
Organism: Phoca vitulina; assembly: GCF_004348235.1. Lineage (NCBI taxonomy): Eukaryota > Metazoa > Chordata > Mammalia > Carnivora > Phocidae > Phoca > Phoca vitulina. Next base: position 2,206,540 of record NW_022589747.1, read on the forward strand.
TCGTGAGTTCGAGCCCACCTTGGGTGTAGTGATGACTTAAAAAAAAAATAAATTTAAAAACAAGTAAGATAACAGTGGAAGGATGAGTGTAAACGTGCCCCCAGCGCTGTACCGAGGGGCTCTGCTATCGTGAACCCCAACCGGTCACTGTGTCAGAGAAGGAGCCTCCCGCATGCCAGGCGGAAGCAAGGCGGCTGGAGTGGAGGAGGGTAGGGACACGTGCTCACGTCTGGGGGTGCACACAGAGCCGGGACGCCCCAGGTACTCCCGCAGTGACACACGGGTCCCCCGCTCCGCCGACAGGAACCCTGTCCATGGTCTTGGTCTTGGATGGCACTAGCTTGCTTTCTGTAAACTACATTTCCGGGGGCGCCTGGCTGGCTCAGGCCGTTGAGTGTCCAGCTCTTGATTTTGGCTCGGGTCATGATCTCAGGGTGGTGAGATCGAGCCCCGTGTTGGGCTCCGTGCTCAGCAGGGAGTCTCCTTCAGACTCTCCCTCTGCCCCTCCCCCTGCTATTTCTCTCTCTCTCTCAAATAAATAAGTAAAATCTTAAAAAAACAAACTACATTTCTAGCCCCCATGCGATGGTCTTGAAGCAATGTAAATGAACTTTAAAACAAATATTTTGAAACTCAGGAATACTGGAACATTTTGTAAGTAGGCCATTCAAAAGGGCTCTTTGAGAAGTTTGATGCAATTTAAAAAAAAAAAAAAAAAAGCAGAGCGTCACACTTGTTCTTTTCACTGGTCTGGGCCCCGGTCCTTGGTGGTCTCCTTCAGAAAGGCTCCCGAGGTTCCCTGCTGGTGGCTCTCCCGAGGGGGGACCTGACAACCATCTACCGACTACTGTCTGGTCACACTCCACACTCCCACCTACACCTCCCATCTCTGCTTGCCCAACTCCTCCTGCTGGAGGAACCATCAGGAACGTCCAAAGACTGGGAAGTGGGTGGGCAGTGACAATGGGCGGTCTGGACATTGGAGGGTATGACCCCTGGAGGCAACGTGATGACAAGCTCAGACATCAGCAAAAGCACCTCATCAAGTCAGGTCCCCACGACCTGGAGGAAGACACGTCCGGAGCCCACTCTCGGGCAAGGACATGCTCATGAGTAAGTGTGCCAAGCAATGAAGCCAACCTTCACCTTCACCCTTCCCACATGGGCAGGAGAGGGTGCTGTGACCCCACTGTCCAGGGCCTGGGGAAAAGGGACTCTCAGCACTGGACACACAGGCTACCCGCGCGTGGTCTCACCGATCATGTCAATGCCCATCTTCGCGCACGTTATCCAACTGCGCACCCTTGCTCAGAGCCAGTGGATGTAGGGGGATCCCCAGGGGCACACTGTCCTGTCCCGTCCTCTTTTTGCCAGGTCACGTGGCACTCACTTGTGACCTTACACAGTATGAACCAGGCCCTGCGAGAATGACCATTTCTAACTAAACCGACCACAGTATTTGTGGTCTGCAAAGTTTCAGGCCAGACCACAGGCAGTTGGCCTCTCGGAGAGGCTGGCCAGACGGCCTGCTTCGGGAACACTCCACCACCCCGTTCATGCCCCAGCTGGGACACCAGGAAGTTAGGCTGGTAGCGTGGTCCACACCATGACCTGGGTCACAGGGTCTGCGATGGGCCCCGTCAGTCCAGCTGAAATCTACCCTTCTAGGAGTCACTTCCCGTGTTCCTTGGTGACAAGGAGAGCCCACGATCCGTCACAGAAATGGGATACCTACTCACCCCTGCCGATGTAACAGTGGACACTGAAGAGTTTAAGCTGTGTTCAACCAAGAAACAATACAGACCATTACAGGAACAAGTGATTTTTTTAAAAGACTCCAACTAACAAAACATTTCTATTTTAAAATTTAAGTAAATTTCCACTATTTTAAAATTTAAATAAAACTGGTGACACAGATCCTTAAGGTGCTTAATAAGGACAGACCAAACCTTCCCCCATTTTCTGGCTCCTTCCCCTGTCCCATCCCCAAAACACAAGGGCTGCCTGTCTGGGCTCCTCCCTCACTGCTCCCGTCCTCCTACTCAGAGACCCCAGCAGCCCCCC
>NW_022589747.1:2213603-2239278 GCF_004348235.1 Phoca vitulina
CACCTGACCTCCCTCCTCCCTCACTGCTCCTGTCCTCCTGCTCAGAGACCCCAGCACAATCCCCTACCTCCCCCCACATCCATCTGACCTCCCTCCAACATTTCCAACATGGCCCGCTGAGCACTGAAGCCCAACCCTCCATTTCTGCCTTCCCCTGGTCTTCAGAAGAACCTCCCACTCATGTGTTCAGCCTCGTGTCCCACCGCCCAGCCCCTCAAACCCCACGTGCTTCCATGGGACCGTCCACGGCCTCCGCCATTCTGCAATCCTCTCCTGACCTGGAACACTGCAGGACCAGAGGCGGGGCTCACAGCCACCCCTCCCTGCGAACAGACTCTGCTCCATGAAGCCGCCTCTTCTAGAAGGGACCACAACATATTTTCACCATTTTTCCAGACACAGATACTCCCCTGACATTGGGGACTACCTCAGCAACACAAAGCAGATGCTCAGGAGGCTTTTGCTAAAAGAGTAAGGAGATTTTCATGATGACTTTGCCTGCGTTTGGACATGCTGTTTGCTCTCTCCGAGGAAGACCATTTCTGGAGAGCCCAGCCACACTTGTGACAACCCTCGTTTTCTTGGACAGAGCAGGTTGGAGGGACCGGGGCTGAGCTCCTGCTCCGAGGCAGGTGGGACATATGTCAGCCAACCACTCACCCTGGCAAGAGCGGTGTAGTTCCCGGGCTCCAGGAAGTAGCTGGGGACGGTGACGGTCTGCCTGTGGGTGCTGACAGCGGGGGGCAGGGGCACCGGCCACCCCTGGGAGTTCCAGAAGGTCCACGTGTAGGAGAGACCTCGGGATATGTCACAGAGGATCTCAGACTCGAATGTCACGCCCAGGGTCACAGGCTGAGACCTCCACACCTGCGGGTCAGAGAGAAAGCGGTCTCAAAACGTCCATTATGCCTAATGCCACAGAAGAGCATCTGGTGGCTCCGTGGGTTAAGTGACCAACTCTTGATTTCAGCTTGGGTCATGATTTCAGGGTTGTGAGATCAAGCCCAGCATCAGGCTCTGCGCTCAGCGGGGTGTCTGCTTGGGATTTCTCTCTCTCTCCCTCTGCCCCTCCCCTGCTCTTATTCTTTCCCTCTCTCTCTCTAAAACAAATAAATCTTGCTAAAAAATCATTTTAAAAAGCAACCAACGGAGAAAAAAGAACAGCATTTGCAAAATACATGACAGTTAATATTGTTTAAAATCACTAAGACATTTTTAATGTCTCCAATGGAAAAATGGGCAAAGACATACATGGGCAAACCACAAAATTTTCACTGACACTTTATTGTATGGTTTTGACTATGAACTCACATTAATGTTGTATATATTCAAAAATCAAATCAAAAAGCAAAAACAAAACCAACGGAAACCAAAAAGTTCTCTGATAATTGAGAGCCAAAACAAAGGAATGTAACCATATTTCAAGGAAGCAATAGAGAAGAGAAATATATTTCAAGTTACTTTAATGTGCAGTGTTGTGAGGATATATTCTAAGGGCCAAAGAACCACAGATAAATCTGAAAGCTCACAACGTAGTTTCATTTCTGGTGGAAGTACTGGTATTATTACTTTGAAAACATTTCACATATTTATTAGGAAAAGTGCTAATAAATAATGATGTTGATGTTCCAGACATTGAGATTTTAATTCAAGAGAATTCAAGCATAAAATGTTTCAAAAGCGTGTAAATTCTGCATACATAACGTTTCTAGGGGGGAAACAGCAGGTGAAATCACGACTTATTTTATGTCAAACGAGCTATCTCCTACCAGCGTACACTAAGGAGCTTGCACACGATGACGCCCCGGGGAACAGTGAACACCCCCAGCCGCCCATTCGGAGGCCCGGGGCTCCGTGGCGAGACGCCGCTTCCGGCGAGAAGGCAGCTATCAGCGGGCCAGGTAGAAGCGCTCCAAGACCAGCGGCGTGTGGTAGAAGGCACCAGACCCAGCCCGGAGCGAACCCGGCAGGCCCCCCACGGGCCGCTCGGAGCCATTACAGATCGTGTCTGCCACGGACCGGACAGCTAACAAAACAGCAATCACACGAAGACAGACAGAGGCTTCCTCTGTCCCCCTGTCTCCCACAAAGCACACACAACTCAGCCGTCACCAGCACAAGTGGCTGGCGCCCAACTGCTTACTCTAAAAGCTGAGAATTAAGGGAAAGATTCAAGCACTGTTTTCTTGCTTTTTTGAACAAACTGTATTTTAGCAAAACTTACAGGTCTAGCTGATGAGGAAAAGCTTTTTTTTTTTCCTGTTCTCTCTCCTTTTTGAAACAAAAAATTTTTGTGCATCCCACATCAAACAAACAATTGCATTAAGGAATTTTGGAGACAGGGCACCTGGGTGGCTCATTCGTTAAGCGTCTGCCTTCAGCTCAGGTCATGATCCCAGGGTCCTGGGATCGAGCCCCGCATCGGGCTCCCTGCTCAGCGGGAGGCCTGCTTCTCCCTCTCCCACTCCCCCTGCTTGTGTTCCCTCTCTCGCTGTGTCTCTCTCTGTCAAATAAATAAATAAAATCTTAAAAAAAAAAAAAAAAAGAAATTCTGGAGACAGAGCAATGGGACTATGAGCTAGGTTTAGATTATATTAAGAGATCATTGCTAATTGTTTTGATAACAGCATTCCCTGTAGGTAAGAAACCACCCTTAGTTTTTAGAGCTACACATTGAAGTACCTGGGGCTTAAATGTGCTGCAATCTGGGAAGGACTTCAGAATATTTCGGCAAAGAAAAGAACAGAGGAAACCAGTATGGTGACATTTTAGTGATCGCTCAACATGGCTGATGGTTCATCATACTCCTCTTTCTCCTTTTATTTATGTTTGAGAGTTTTTTTATAATAAGAATTGTAAAACGTAGTTCATAAATACGTGAACATAATGTAGAACATAAACACATGAAAAAGCACACTTGCTAACATTAATAAGCCAAAAGACAATGGTACGGGGGGATGTTAGTACCTACCAGTCACAACCCCACCCCTCCTAGCCAGTCTACCTCTCCCAGCCCCCTGTGCCCCCTGCACGGCCCCTAGAACGTGCCCACCTGGCCCACCGCCCGGCCTGACAGGATTCCCCAGGAACAAGATGGAGGGTGGTGGAGGGAGGATGGAGGAAGGATGAGGGTGGAGGATGGAGGGTGAAGGAGGGCTGAGGGATGGGTGGGGAGGGGGAGGAGGGCTGAGGGACAAGGGATGAGGGTGGAGGGTGGAGGAGGGCTGAGGGATGAGGGATGAGGGTGGAGGAGGGCTGAGGGATGAGGGCTGAGGGCTGAGGCAGGAAGGGGAGGAGCGATGAGGGATAAGGGATGAGGGTGGAGGAGGGCTGAGGGATGAGGGATGAGGGCTGAGGCAGGAAGGGGAGGAGCGATGAGGGATAAGGGATGAGGGTGGAGGGGAAGGAGGATGAGGATTGAGAAGGCCTGAGGGATGAGGGATGAGGGATGGGGGATGGGGGAAGAGGGCTAAGGGCTGAGGGTGGAGGATGGAGGAGGGCTGAGGGCTGAGGGGGGAGGGGGAGGAGGGAGGAGGGACAAGGGATGAGGGTGGAAGGTAGAGGAGGGCTGAGCAGGAAGGGGAGGAGGGATGAGGGACAAGGAATGAGGGTGGAGGGTGGAGGAGGGCTGAGGGATGGGGGAAGGGGGATGAGGGATGAGGGACGAGGGTGGAGGGTGGAGGAGGACTGAGGGCTGAGGGTGGAGGATGGAGGAGGGCTATTCCCTCTAGAACAGAACCCCCAGGTCACACAGCCAGTAATACTTTGGACCACATGCCAGGGACGATCCCCTGGGTCATGCTTAACCAGGGACAAGCCCCGTCCGGTGCCTCGACCTAAGAGCAGAGTCAGGAGTTAAACACAGACCCCTCTCCCCTGGGTCCAGGTCGCTCCCTGTCTGCCTGCCGGGGTCCCCCTTGATGTTCTGTCCATCTCCCCAACCCGGAGAGCCCCCTGCCTGTGCAGGTGTGTGCTGGCACGGTGGGGGCCTGGGTCTTGCCTATAAGGGGCCGTCACTGTCCCACAGGACCCACAGGGCCAGGAACCACCTGGGCCTTGCCCTGGGGGCTCTTCCGTGTGCCCCCGATCCCCACCGCCTCATCTGGGGCAGGAGGTGCCTGACCCCAGACCCCGGTCAGAGGCCCAGCACCTGCGTCTCGTGCTGGAAAGCACAGAACGAAGTCTGGAATTGCAGCTGAGTCCTGGCTTTGATCCCCACGTGTCATGGACACTTCTTCCCCAAAAAGGGAAACCTGCTCTACCCAGAGGCCTCAAAGGAACAAACGAAGCAAAATGCCACTCTCCGTTTCCTAACCCATAGTAGGCACTTGGGAGGGGACCGATCACGTCTTTGGGAGTTGACATCACATGAATCCAAACATTCCTTTCTCCTGAAAATGCTCGAGTGCTTTGCACAAGCCATTTTTAAAAAAATTTATTTATTTGAGAGAGAAAGCACGAGGAGGGGGAGAGGCAGAAGGAGAGGAAGAAGCAGGCTTCCCGCAGAGCAGGGAGCCCGATGCGGGGCTCGATCCCAGGACCCGGGGACCATGACCTGAGTTGAGGCATACACTGAACCGACTGAGCCCCCCAGGCCAGCCTCCACAAGCAATTTCTAAACATTTCCTCAAAGCAGGCCGAACAGAACACCAGAGTGACTGAGGCCATAAGGCCCCTTGGAGGCCAGGACGAGGCCCGCCCTCCACCTCGGCGCCAGGGCCCTCAGAAGCCCCGAGAGGCACCCCCTCGCGTCCAGTGCAGCAGGACCTCGGTCCCCGGAGCCCCGCCGTTCCCAGCACGGAGACGACCCCCAGGCCCAGCCCTACCTGCACCTTCCCCGGCCCCATGTTCTTCACAGGGGGCGGCTGGCAGGGCTCCCGCACGATGAACAGTTGCTTTCTCAGGGAGGTGGTGCTGACGTCATTGAAGGCAAGGACCTGGACGGTGAACTGTCCTTCCCTGCAAGGGCCACAGCACACAGGAATGAAGACACCCAGCCTGCCAGGCATCTGCCTCTCCTCCTCCACCTGCGTCATTAGAGGACTCGCTGGCCAGAGAGCCCATCCGTGAGAACAGAGGACACACGGGTCATGAGGTTGGTGTCCGCAGGGGCCATCTGCTGCCCAGTTAATACACCGGCTGCCCGCCCAGTGCGGGGCGAGCCGGATGCCCAGCTCCCAGGCCGGTGTCACCTGCTGATGGAGAAACAATCATTCCGGTGGAGACACCTCCCGGCGGCCATGACCTGGCCCCTCTGTGCACCATGGGGTGATGCACCCCGGCCCCTCAACTGGGAAGTCTGGGCATGATCTTCCTGCTCTGCTCCCTGAGCCTCAGGACCAGAGCACCACCCGCTGTCATGGCGCGTCCATAAGGAAGGCAGGTCCCGCTGACCCCAGCGCAGGCTGCGGTGCGTGTCCGTCCCCGAGCCACAGAGCACATTCCCAGGTCCCGGGCCCAGGTGCCCACCCGAGGGAGCCCACCCGGGCGCCATCGCTCAACTCCTTCCTCACGTGAACCCCCACCTCCCACGGAGAAGGCGCACAGTGAGAGCCAGTGACGGGGCCATGCGGGCACGTCCTCGCGCGTGGCGAGGCCACAGGGGCTCCTGAGGAAGTCCTGTGCCGAGGCACATCTGCCGTCTCCCTGCTGCTGCCGGCCACAGGGGCCTCGCTTCTGGGCCCTTCTGTACACGTTACCCGTCCATGACAGCAGCACGGACGGCGCCACGCCAGCCTGAGGCTCAGCTCCGTCCAGAGGTGTCCACAGCCTCGGCCACGGGCGCCCAGGGCGAGGGCTCACCTCCAGCCAGGGAGGAGGCTCAGGCTCGGACCTGGCTGGCCTGCCCTTCGTCACCCTCCTGACCTTGACAGCGGCGGTCCTGACGTTTGCCCGGTGGCTTCCCGTGGGCGCGCCCGCCTCCCCCAGGCAGGCCCAGCTGTGCTTGGATCTCCATAATGCTTCGTTCCAGGTAAACAGCAGGTGCTCAGTAAATGCCGGATTAAAGGACACGGCCCAAGCTCTTCAGGGGGACAGTGAGCCTCTGGCAGTCCTCCCGAGCACCTTCTAGCTCTGTCTGCCCTGCACCCTGCGTCCCACGGCCCTGTCCGTGTGTCCGGGCGCTCCAAGTGTCCGTTTCTCTGTCTCTCTTCAGTATCTGCCAACCGCATGCACTGCTAGGTCGGCTGAGGAGAACCGGGGCTCACACCTTGCAAAGGCCGTTCCGGCCGTCCCCGCAGAGCCGTGCTGGCCTGAGCCGCTCACCTGCTGTAGGCGTGACTAGCGGAGCTGTCCCCGGGGCCCACGGTGCCATCCCCGAAGTCCCACAGGAAAGTGACATCGGTGCCGAAGTTGAGTCTGCACTCAAAGGTCACGCTGGCGTTCAGCAGAGCCGAGGAGGGGCACACGAGCCGATTGGCGACGATTCTCCTCTGCGTCCTGATGCGGTGGGGCTCCGAGGCCACGCTGCCCCGCCCACTGGCAGCCCGCACCGTCACACTGTACCTGAGGTGGGACCGCCGAGGGGGCGGGAAGCGCAGGGGGGTGACGAGAGCGGGTCAGAGGTAGACAGCAGCCCCAAGAACGGCGGGGGAGGGTCGAGACAGTTTCACCCGCAGGGACTCCCCAGCCCTCATGGGTCCCCGCTTATGGGGGGGGGTGGCAGAGACGCCGGACTGCCCCTTGTCATTACGTAGTCACCTGCAGAGTGGCAGGGTCACGCTGTGACCCTTGCTTGCACGGGGACTGACTTAGGTGGAGGAGGTGGGATCTGATCGCAGGACCGCCAGTTCCAAAGCCCCACGCCCGCCCCTAGTTCAAGTGGGAGGGACTTCCTCGTCCTTTAGCCTTCCGTGTGCGTCCCCCCTGTTCACAGAAGCACTCCGAAATCATTCGAGTGGCATCTGGGGAATCTGCAGACGAGCTAAGGCCAAATGACGCCCATTTACTCACCACTGGGGGACACCAAGTCTTTTCTTAATGCTCCTGGACATTGTCTTCACGGGGGGACCTTCTCCGAACAACCACACGAACTCCAGGGGGGTCATTTCCTCGGTAACAGCCAGAAAAGTGATGTGGACATCGGTGGCGAACACGGTTCCGTTTGTGTAGACAGAGACGGCTGTGAGAGCGGGGGAGAGGCAGAAGCACTGGCGCGGAGGGCAGGGGCCGTGCTGGGACGCCCGCATCCTCACCTCCCACACGGTACGGCCGGGAGGGGGGGTCCCCAGCCCACACGTAGGGCTGCGGTGGGAACCCGCTGGGCAATTCTGGCCCCAGATCAAAGGCCACGCCGTAGCTCACAAAATGAGAGCGGCCATCCCTGTGAGTTCTCCTCAAAGGAGCACAGGACGGGGCCGGGGGCGTGCAGAGGATTCTGCACTGTGACCCACCCCACACCCTGAGGTCGAAGCCTCGACGCATGTGGCTTCTACAAAGCACGAGAATGAACTGCGGGTCAACACCAAGCTGGTTCAAGGGCAAATGCAAATCTCAGGGGAGCTAATCACAGCGTCCGGTGCTCCCGGGGCCCTTGTGGCCTCGACGGACCCGAACGAGCCTGGAATCAGAGCGCAGACGTACGCTGCATGCGATACCCGACCGTGACGCGGTGCTGGGCCTGGCCGCCCCCTGCTCGGCTCTGAGAAGTGAAGGCCACGTCCCCCGAGGGACAGGCTGGAAGTCGAAGTGAGACGGCGGTGCCTGAACGGACAACGAAACAAAACGAAACACACGTAAGGGCCTTAAAGTCCGGCCCTCCGTCTCACGCCGGGGGTGGTCAGTGTTTTCCGTCTTTTCCTTTCCCTCTCTGAATTCCAGTGAGTTCCAAGTTCTGGCGCACGAGACTTGGAGTCAGTCAGGCCTGCAGAACGTGGGCCTTGTCTGGAATGTCTCCGACATTTTAAGCGTTTTCTGCTCCCGAGACCTGCCCTGCGTGGAGTGAGCGTGTTCATCCCTTTGCTGGATGGCCTTGCCTTGGAAGGAGCTCCCTGACGGGCACGCGAAGGGCTGCTTACTGCACGAGGTTCCCAACGGGGCCCCGGGGCAAGCCTTGGGCTGGTAACCCCCCGGACACACAGTGCAAGGTGCCGCACATATGGGACACATGTGTGTGTGTGCGTGTGCACCAGGAGGGCGGCTACCAAACCACCTGCCGGGTCCCAGAGGAGGACTGGCATGTCTGGGAAGACTCAGAACAACCCATGTGTCCACATGAGGAAAGGAGGTGGGTCTTTTCTTCAAAGACTGTTGTCCTGTGTAGTTTTTCCCTTTAGAGGGAGAAAATGCTCATTTATAACAATGACCACACGGAGTAGGTGTTTCATTCATCTGCGCGTTAGAATTTCTGAAGGATAAATACCCCATGACTGAGAGTGACACCATCCCACGAGCAATACCTGAAGCTTCATTCTGGTGGGAATGCGGTATCAGGCCGCGGGAGGAAGCACACATAGGGATTTGCACGGGAACACCTCGTTCGCACGCATCCGTGCCAGACCCTCCGATTCTAACTCCTGACACAGAACGACCGGGGACAGGCTAAGCCCCCGCCCCCACACGTGTGTTCTAATTTCTTGGGGAGAGAGGCTCTCACAAGGCTAACTGCGTGGAAACCGTACGGTCAGTGTGGAGAACAAGTTACAAAGACCTCCAGGTGAGTGAGCGCATCTGGACACACGCCCACTGGCTTCCCCTTTTCCCCGCTTCTGGGAAACGTAACCCATCGCTCCATCCACTCAGGCCGAGCACTCTGGGATTGTCTTCGACGGGTGCCCACGACCCTTCCTTCCACATGCTGCTGACACTTGGCTGGGATTCTCCGTTCCCACCCCGCCGGCCCCCAAGCCCGGGGCCTCCCCTACAATGTTGAGCAGATGGGGAGCCCCTCGCCGGTGGCTGTGGGGCCCGATGGGAGTGAAGTGCAAGCAGAGCGCCTGGCCCCCCCGTGAGCACGCATCCATCCCCAGTGCCCGTGGGGCCTCATCTCTGTGCTTGGAGTTCCTGCCCAGCTGCCAGCCCCACATGCTCTCCCCACACCCGCTGGACCCCTCCCCAAGGCCCATGATGGATCCAACGCCTGCCCTAGAACTTCCTTATCCCGCGGTGATACACCTTCCCTCCTGACACCTCCCAGGCCCTGGCCACGCCCTTCGAGAGGCAGCACCACGTCCGAGGTCCTGTGTTTCCAACACAGACCTCGATGTCTTTCCTAGACCGTAAATCCTGAGACCAGGACTTGGTAGGACTTCATCTTCACGTGCCCCTCAGAGCACAGTACTGTGCAATCAGTGTGTCCTGAACGAGGCGGGGTAAAGGATGAGATGAATGCATGTCTGAGCTGAGAATCAGTTCGACCTGGATGTACCACCCGGCAGAGGCGGGTCTGGGCGTTCAGAATCTGCACGTGTCTCTTACCTCTCTGACCTGTGCTGCAGTCAGCAAAGACAAGAAGCCCGTCCTTGTGGATGCTGCTGGAATTCATGAACACGGACACGGTCGCAGGGCCGATCTCCACATAATAAGGCCCAAGCTCCTTTTCAGTTCCACAAAACTCGTTGTAGATACGTGCCTTGAGCACATAGACTCCTTCTGGAAAGAGACACAAGAGCGGCCACGTGATGAGCTATGAAGAGCACGTGCAGCACTGAATATCTGTGCAAAGGCAATGAGGGGTGAGTACTCTGGGAACGGACCCAGCACAGGTGGCTTTCTCTTGCAGGAGGGGCCACCTCATGGGCAGGGGACCCGTGCAGGGCATGTGACATGCAACAGGGCTCGGCATGTGCTTTCATGCTCCGCAGTCATGAACGTCTTAATAATTTGTGTTAACCAAGGGTGCCGCGTTCTCACATTGCCCTGGGCCCTGAGAACGACGCAGTAGAACATATTCACGAGGATGCAAACAGACACCGGCCAGCCCACAGCGAGGCAAAAGAATGCAGCGGTTGTGACGATCACAAACACACACGCACACACACGTGCACACAATGGCCTTCTATGAAGTGAGGGGTGGGCCACGAGGCGTGGGGCGGAGCCGGCTGGCGGGAGGGAAACAGAAACCAGAGAGCACGACAGGAGGGATCTGGAGGGAAAGCGAGAACGGTAAGCAAGATGAAATGAGCAGAAAGGATTCGAGAAGCAAAGGGACCTAGCACGTGCATGGCCAGTCTTCCATAAAGAAAGCTGAAATGCCAGCACAGAAACAGATTTAAAGACGTAATTTAAAAAAAAAATCTTTTCTGGGGATGCCTGGGGTGGCTCAGTTGGTTAAACGTCTGCCTTTGGCTCAGGTCATGATCCCAGGATCCCAGAACCCTGCTTCTCCTTTTCCCTCTGCCCCTACCCCCACTCATGTGCTCGCTCTCTCTCTCTCTCTGCTCTCTCTCTCTCTCAAATAAATAAAATCTTAAACAAAAATCTTTCCTGAAACGAAGGAAAACAAAGCATACTTACATATTGGAAAGGCACGCCATGCACCAGAGAGAGCTGACCTGGAACGGCCAGCACCGAGGCGTGTTTCCACAAAGTTACGGGACCGCAAATATAAACAATGACTTTGAGCCAAACACCAAGTCATCCCTACGGAGGAAACAGGAAGCTGACCGTAGATGCCCCACAGCGTGGCAAGTGTGAGGGTCACGCAGATGGCTCCCCAAAGCACGGAGGACTAAGATCCAGCCCCTGCATTTCTGAGTCTGTATGTCTGCGGCCGGAGAATCTGTACTTTATCCTGACATCAGATCCGGATGATGTCGGTCCAAGAACCCCACCTGGCCAGACTGGAGCAGAGAAACACCTCCATTCCTCGAGAAAAGAACGTGTGACCACGGATGGAAGAGCCAGCAAGTGGTCATTCACATATAACAACTTCGAATACGGAAGAAGTGGGAATCTTATTCCATGAGTCTTCCTAACACATCTATTCCAAAACATGCATCTGATAAAGGCTGCTATCCAAAACATATGAAGGACTCTCAACACTCAACAAATAAGCAAACAGACGGCCTGATTAAAAAGTGGACGGAGGAGCTCTGGATGGAGACGCATCACCCAAGGAGACAGTGAGACGGAGTACCACATGACAAGATGCTCCGCGTCCCACGTCAAAGCCGTGCACGCGGGAACCACACCCCTCGAGGACGGCCAGGATCAGCCCCGATGACACCCACTGCTGGCCAGCATGTGGGGTCCCAGGAGCGCTCGCTCACTGCTGGGGGGGATGCAGAACGGCCCAGCTGTGGGGCGCCCAGCCGGCTCAGTCGGAGGAGTGTGTGACTCTGGATCTCGGGGTTGTGAGTCGGACCCCCACGTTGCGGGCAGAGATGACTTAAATAAATAAATGCATAAACTTAAAAAAAAAATGGTGCAGCTGCTTTCGGGGACAATTGCGTGGTTTCTTTAAAACTAAATATACCCTTACTCTAGGATCCAGCAATCATGGGGGTGTGGGCCAGACAGGTGCTGGGCTATCTGCTGAGACAGGGTGCTGCCGAGGGGGAGGACACCCCGAATCCTGCCTCAGGCCAGGCCCCCTTCCTCCTCCTCACACGCTCTCACACTCACACGCACACACACACACGCGTTCCCAGCAGGGGTGTGATCACGAGGACCAGACGGAGGGTGAGCGCGGGTGCTGGGGACAGGAAGATGCCGGGAGCCAGCATGCCTGCTCTGTCGAGGGGCATGGGGCTACGGCAGCCCCACAACCCACCAGCTGTCATCGTTTCATTCCTAACACCGACCACATTTTAAGTCACAAAGACGACCTCGGCATTTTTTTTTTTTAAGCAAAATGGGAGAAAATATCCACTCATCATGATGGGCTGGAACTATGAATTAATAATGAAGCCAGAACACGAGAAAGGCCATACGACAGGTGGCGATTTTAAAACTTGAATAATAAATAATAATGTAAGCATCCAACTCAAAATGGAAATCTAGAACAAAAGCATTGTATAAGAGCAGGAAGAAGGCAGTAAAGATAAAAGCAGAAATTAATAAACTTAGGGGAGGAATGCAGTCAATGAAATTCAAAGACTGGTTCCTTTTTTTTTAAGATTTATTTATTTGAGAGAGAGAGAGAGAGAGAGTGAGCACGAGCGGGGAGGGACAGAGGCAGAGGGAGGAGCAGACTCCCCGCTGAGCAGGGAGCCCGATGCGGGGCTCGATCCCAGGACCCTGAGATCATGACCTGAGTCGAAGGAAGACACTCAACCGACTGAGCCCCCCAGGCGCCCCTGAGTATACAACTCTGGATTCTGGCTCAGGTCGTGGTCTCAGGGCCCTGGGATCCAGCCCCACATTGGGCTCCACACTCAGCAGGGAGTCTGATTCAGATTCTCCCTCTCCCTCTGCCCTCCCCCGCTCATCTGCTCCCTCTCTCTCCGTGTCTAAAGTAAATAAAATCTTTTAAAAATTAAAAATTAAAAAATTAAAAAAATTAAAAAGTCCTTGATAGGAACCCTCTTACACTGTTGGTGGGAATGCAATCTGGTGCAGCCACTCTAGACAACAGTATGGAGGTTCCTCAAAAAGTTAAAAGTAAAACTACATGATCCAGCAATTGCACTAAGAGGTATTTACCCAAAGGATACAAAAATACTGATTCAAAGTGACACATGAACCTCTATGTTTATAGCAGCATTATCCACAATAGCCAAACTACGGAAAAAGCCCCAATGTCCATCGACTGATGCATGGATAAAGAAGATGTGGTTATACATACACAATGGCATATTAGCCACCAAAAAGAATGAAATCTTGCCATTTGCAATGATGTGGATGGAGCTAGAAAGTATAATGCTAAATGAAATAAGTCAGTCAGAGAAAGACAAATACCAGATGATTTCACTCATATGTGGAATTTAAGAAACAAAACAAATAAGCAAAGGGGCAAAAAAAAAAAAAAAGAGAGAGAGAGAGATAGAGAGAAAGAGACAAACCAAGAAACAGACTCTTGACTCTAGAGAACACACTGCTGGTCACCAGAGGGGAGGTGGGTGGGGGATGGGGGAACAGGTGATGGGGAGGAAGGAGGGCACCTGTCGTGATGAGTACTGGGTGATGTAGGGAAGTGTTGAATTGCTATATTGTACACCTGAAGTAATATTACACGGTACGCTAACTGGAATTTAAAATAAAAAAATAAAAAATAAAAAAAGTCCTGATAAAGGAGGAAAGATGAGAAGCTCCTCAACATTCGAGAAGCTCTATCAGCCCCAAATCTGTTACCAAGCTGAATGGGCAACACCGAAAGCATCCTGAGACAAAGACGCCACTGTCATCTGTCCTCGGCCACCTTGTCTGGAAGTAGCAGCCACGCTGAGTGAGACAAGGATAGGACAGGTGTCAGCTTGGAGGTACAGGGATGGCGTGTACCCACGTGTAAATAATGTTCACGTAACTGACAAACACTAAGGAGTAAGCTTCATGGTGACTACATACAACGTGACAATTCAGAGCGATAGAGGGGTACAAAATTAATAGTCAATACCAGCAACTCTTCTACATCCCATTGACAACCCACTTGAAGAGAAAATGAAAGAAAAGATCTCATATACCCCAGCACGAAAAGTAAAACCTCCTCTGAGAAACGTGCACTTTCCATATGAAGACATTTTTAAATGCTTCTAGAGACACAAGGAAGACTTGGACAGAGAAAGGTATTTTCATGAGAGGGGAGATTCTTGAGCATAAACAGTCTGCAGAAATCAATTCGTGAATTTAACATTATTTGAATAAAAATGCCAATAAGATGTCTTTACGCGAGCCAGTGGGAGTCTAAAGTCCACGTGGAAAAATGGACAAGTGAAAATAACCAGAATAATTTTAGAAAAGATGAGTAATGAAGGGGGGCCCAGCTGCATGGACAGCAGAACCCACCCCACAAGCAGGGGTGGGGAGGGAGGGCTGGGGGTGGACGACAGGGGCTGGGGGTGGCCGGCAGAGGCTGGCGCTCTCCAGATCCCTGGGGGCAGGGCCAGCAGTGCCCAGGGGTGGCCATTCAGAGAAAAATAAAATGCAATCTGCCCCCTCAGACTCGTCACCAGAATGCATACTCCAACGTACTAAATATTCAACTGTGTGGAACAGAATCATACAAATACTGCAAGATACCATGATAGAATTCTTTTGCAAACTTGGATTAAGGAAGGGATTTCTCTCTATGACATAAAACCCAGAAACCATATAAGAAAAGAGAAAGTATACTTAAAAATTAAAATTGCTGGGGCGTCTGGGTGGCTCAGATGGTTAAGCGTCTGCCTTCGGCTCAGGTCGTGATCTCAGGGTCCTGGGATCGAGCCCCACATCAGGCTCCCTGCTCAGCAGAGAGCCTGCTTCCCCCTCTCCTTCTGCCTCTCCCCCTGCTCATGCTCTCTCTCTCTCTCTCTCTGTATCTCTGTGTCTCAAATGAATAAATAAAATCTAAAAAATAAAAAATAAAAAAATTAAAAATTAAAAAAAATTAAAATTGCTGCAGGAAAGGAAAAAAAGCTGTAAGCAAAGCCCAAACACAAATGACAAATGAGAAAAACATTCATTGCAGCTTATACCTGATGAAAAGGACTAATTTTCATGATTACTAAAAGTGCTCATACAAACAGCATATCAGGTTGAACCACGAAAGTACCCTTCTTCTTGGTAAAATACGGCAAATGTTGGCACTTTCGTGGGATTGAACCTAGTAAGAGGCAAATTAAAACTGCAGAAAGACGTTTTCACCTTTTACACTGATGTCTACACTGCTCCGGGGACTGTAAACCAGCCAACCCTTCCTGGGAGCAATTTAGCAACAACCAGCAAATTACAAATGAACCTAGCATTTGAGGCAGTAATTCCTCTTTTCTATGAAACAGCACACACATGCACGTTGTGTGCAATATTGAAAGATTAGGAAACAACCTCAAGGTCTACCCGTAAAAGAACGGTGAGGCAGATTTGGGGCACTGCACTGCCGGGCCCCTCGGCACCCACAGGCACGCGTGGGAAGAGCTCTGGATGCGGACGAGCACGAGCGAGCACGTGAGCGACAGGGAGCGGGGCTCCGCCTGGTGCACGTGTGTGTGTTCCAGAAAGATCACAGGGGTAGTGCACACGCATGAGACATCTCAGAGATAGAGAGTGGTGCTGCCTGAGAGGGGGCGCCCGTGACCACACGCCTCCCTGTAAGGTGCGGGTTGGAACTTCGAGAATGTACCATATTCAAAAAATAATTTAAAAAAATAAAAGCGAGCAGACAGTGACATGGTGCTGGTGAGCAGGACAAGGTTGGAACTGACCCGCTCCCACCCCCCAACATCAGCGCTGGGGGCTTCTCCATGAAGACGGGTTCCAGCACCAAGACGTCTGGAGAAAAATGGTTTTTGTGACTTTGTCTAAATGCAAAGAGTTTGACAGTTTAGTGCAGAAGATTAAGCGTGCAATGTCGTGTGTATGTGTGACCCACAGGACAGTGTCAGCGACTCACACCAAAGCTCAGAGCTTTCCCGTGGCGGGGGTCACCGGCTCACTAGGTGTGTGACCTCAGGACAAATCCCTGCCCCTCTGGCCCTCCCGTGCTCCTCCAGATGGAGAACAGGGCCGATGGCGGGATTCAGTGAGGAACAGTGTACGGCAGCGGGCCCAGTGCGGGCTCCTGGGCCTTCGTCATCAGAACACGCACGCACGGGGGGCCGGGGGGGGGCAGGGGGGGCAGGGGGCGCCAGGAACGAGTGGGGTCTCCTTTCGGCCCCAGTGTGGCCAGCGCCATCTCTGGGGTCTCGCCACACCTGCACTCCCCGCCTGGGTTCAGACCTGACACCGAGCACCCTACCTTTCCCGAACTGGTGGTAGGCGGTGACCGCCGCTCCTCTGGTCACATTGCAGATCGCCACTGGAACCCCAGAGCTGTCCCCAAAATCCATCACCAGACACAGAGCTGCTTGGGAAGCCACCTGGCCCCGGAAGCCCAGACTCGGAGGCGCCTGGGCGTCCGCGTCTGGGACGGCACGGATGGCGGGATCCACTGTGTCAGCAGGAACTTGCACGGAGATGGCCCCAGGGTGACACTGAGCAAGGGGACAGAGCTGCTTGGGACGAGGCCAGGACGCTGAGTCACTGTGGCCGAGGGAGCTGTGGGGAGAGAGGAGGGACAGCTTCAGAGAACACAACGGTCCAACCGGGAGGGACGCAGACCGGAGGGGAGCAAGCTCTGTGGAGCCTGACGGCAGGGCTTACTCTCCCTGGCTCCCATAGTGGGGTCCCGGGCCCAGTGGCAGCAGCATCAGCGGGCCCTGGTGAGAAATGCAAGGTACGTGGAGTCAGAAGCCCCGCGTGGGCCCGCAAGCCCGAGGGGACGCTGAGGAGGGGACGCTGAGGGCACCTACCATCTGAGAGCCCCCGCTCCGGCTGCATTAATCCCAGCCGCGATGCAAATGCCCTCCCTCATCGCTGAAGGAAGGGCCCTATAAGGTACGCTCCCCGGAAGTCACTACCTCTGACAGTTCTGTGAAAACGCCCGACGTGGGCTGGGCACCAGCCTTTCCACCGGCGGCCCTTCCTGCTGTGAGCGCCCTGCCTGTCCGCTAGGAACACGCAATCATTCACAGCTCCAGTCTGGATGGGCGTGTGCCCAACCCGAAATACAAAGCCCACCCAGTAACGTGGGCTCTGGTGGGGAAAACAATGGCCAGCTGTGTGGTCCAGGGCACTGGGACTGAACTGGTCACAAATGCAACCACCACTAGGTGAACAGGGAGACAGTGAAGTCGCCAGCCCACGGGGCGTGCCTCCAGAACCGGGGTCTAGGGCGGACGCAGGCCTCCCCGCCACCCTCACCCTACCTTCCCGGTAAGGTGGGAAAAGGTGCGGTCGGAGTGTGGGTCTGAACAGACGCAGCCACCCAGATGGGGGTCCCCATCGTAACGGTGGCCGCCGTGACCTCGGTCCCTGGAAGCTGCTCCGGGGCCACGTCCTCTGCAGAGCGCTGCCGTCCCGGGAGACAGGCGGGGATCTGCGTGCTCACGCTGCGGGAGCCCACTGCGGGACAGGTGCACTGGAATTTAAGAGGTGAATGAGTAAGGGGTCATGACGGGGCCTAGGGTGCCATCGGTCAGCGCTGGTCTCCGCACGGTCGGGAAGCTGGAGAATAAAGGGTCCCCGTGAGGCTGCGGGCTCCCTCATCCAGGTGGGTTAGCGCAGGGTGGCCCCATGCATTGCAGACGGGGTGCGGGAGAGGGTTCACACCAGCCGGCACAGTGGCCAAGGGCACACCGGCGGCAACCACCGGGAGCCTGGGGAGACATCGCTGTCCCGAGTTCACGCTGCTCCCGGCGAAGCGACCACGAATGAGCTCCTTTATAGGGTCAGCTACACATCAAAGGGGACGGCTGAGCGGGGATGCTCTTGCAGACATCAAAAATGCGGTGCACATTTTCCATTAGTGAGGATCCAGTTCATATCACACTTTCAAACCGGCTGAGCAGCGTCCGAAGGACTAGCAGCTGGAAATACGGCTCGCCCCCAAGGCCCAGGGCTGCCTGACCCACCAGCAGCTTTCCGGAGATGTTCCCCGACGCCAGGCAGACACACCCACCTGGAGAAGACCACAGAGGTCACCGCTGGCTCTCCCAGCCGCACACATCTGTCGGCCACAGGGGCCACTGCTGCCCCAGAAGCTTGCCATTGTCACAGAGGGTCCCCGGGAGTTTCTGGATACGAAGGGGAAAAGGCAGAGACAGGAAGGCTGGCCGTGCTTCGCTCACTCGTGTGGCCATGAGACCACGGGAGGCCTCTCTGTGACCCGCACCTGCTCATCGGCGGCCCGGGTGACACCGGGGTGTCTGCAGGTAGAAGCTGAACCCGCAAAGGCTGCACCAGCGTTCTGGGAAGGAGTGTCACCGAGGAGGAGCATACTTAAGGCCATTTACTAACATCTGTCCCCAGCTGGGACCCCGCCTCAGATGGCTCACCCAAAGGGCGGTCACTGTCCTAACGTGCTCTGCCATCCAGGGACGGCTGCCTGGGCTCGGGTCACAGGGAGCTGTCCCCTGAGGCAGAGCCAGGCCTCTGCAGGATTCACCTGTGACTCGGGGCTGCTCCCGTGCATGGCGGCAGCTCACCGAGTCTGGTGCCCTCCAAGGTTCTGTGAATGGGATGCGAGGGGCATGACCACAGCCAGCAAGGACGAGGACCTCTTAGAGGGTCCCCTTCATGTCCCATGTCACAGGACCCCGTTTACCTCGACCCGTGGGCCCTACAGGAGGGATGTGCCGAGGCCGGTCAGGGCCAGGGCACTCAGACACGGACGCCGTCCCCCTCCTCTGCTACAGGGCCGAGTCCTTGTCCTGGGGCCGGTGAAGCTGAACATCTCTGGCCCAGGCTGTCCTAACGCTGGGCAGGAAGTATGTGGGCTCCGGGCGCCCAGCTTCCAGCTGTGATAATGGCACAAGGGGCCCAGACTTCAGATCACAGCACAAATGCCACAGGGCCCGTGAGCCCAGGCCCTCCCTGTCCGCACAGGGTCACCCGTTCTCTCCATCCAGGGGCTCTCCAGCCAGTCAAGCCAGCCGTCCTCCCGCGACACAGTTCCTAGTCCGCTTGTCCTGGCTGCTGGCTTCCTACCCGTTCCCATATCCCTTCAGCTGTTAACGCAGTGATGTTCCTTAAAACCCCCAGGTCTCCACTGAGCACACACAGCCTCCAGAGGACGGACAGGGAGCGCCTCCCCAGAGTGCTGCTCTGCTCAAACCTGTTTCCAGAGTTTTCCGGGAGGAAGGCCCCCTCCCCCGACGCGTGCGCAGCTGAGACTGGCTGCCCAGCACCCCTGCTTGGTGCAGCGGAGGACCAAGGATGCCCGCGGCCCGCTGAGGGCCTGGTGGCGCACAAGAGCACGAATTCCAACCGGGGGTTTCTCTCTAGCAGAACACGTTTACTTACACACCGGCTAAGTTCCAAAATCGCTCCGCAGCAACCAACCCCGAAGTTCCTCACTGGAGGAAGACGGAGTCTTCAGCTGGGGCCCCAGAGGAGCGTCAGTCCGCCCAGTGACCTGTACCAGCCGGACGGGCCGGAGCTACCACACCTGCAAGGCGGACGCCCGGACGGTCCCCCCCAGGGGAGGAAGGCTACGGTCGGCACAGAGGACTCCAGACACCACAGCCCTGGGCCACGCGCCCAGGCACACGGCTCACAGGCCACCTGGCAGGTCCCACTCGCCCCAGGACTGCAGCCAGCAGTGAGGAGGGGCTGGCGGAGCCGGGACGAGGACAGGTGTGGGGAGCAGGGCCCTCTTTGGCTTTGTTCTTCTGGGTTTTCCTACAGTGGCTGACCTGCCGTGTCCCCATAGTCGCCGGTCGGACCAGGCCTGGGTCCCCTGCCGTGTGCGTGTGCTCTGTGAGGGTGGGCCTCCACCCGCCCCCCCAATCTGCTCTCTGCAGTGTTAGGGCAGCGGCTGAGGCCCGGCGGGGCGACGCGGGGACACAGAAGGCCACGTGCACCCGCTCCGTGCGCGTGACAAGTCTGAGTCACACATAAACCTGACCTCCCTGCGGAAGCCTGCCGGCCTACAGCCGCAGAGCCGAAATCTTCTGCACGCCCACTCCTCCTCCCCTGCCGGCCCTCCCTGGCCTCCCCCGCTCCGGTAGCAGTGGGGTAGACTGCCTCGGGTCCCCGCCCTGCCGGGGACTTGTACTCGCACCCGAGGGACACCAACCGCTCCTGAGAGAGGCTTCAAGGGCCGTCAGGAGGTGCAACTGTTGATCTGCACCCAGCTTGCCCTCAGCCAGACCCCAGAAGGAAGAGGCCGCGGGGGCAGGGCCTCATCTAGGCACAGGGGACACAGAAAAGGGCCTCTGTCACCAGGGGCAAGCCCCACCGGGACAGAGCGGCTTGTCCCAGCAGCGCTGCCGGCAGGGCTGGGTACCTGTCCCTACAATCCATCCGCCTTCCCCAAACGGGCCACGTTCCCCCCTGTGCTGGGATGACTCCTTCCCTGGCTCCACCTAACGGACCTCCGGCTCACTCTCCAAGCTCAGTCCCCAGTCCAAGGCCTTCCCAACTCCGTGGGCACAGCCGACACCCCCCGTGCATCTCCGTAGAGTCAGAAGGGCCCCACATTGCCCTATTTGCTGTTTGGATTACGCTTCCCTCCTGCACTGGATTGAGGGTCCCCCAGCTGAGGACAGGATCTTATTAGTCTCTGTAACCCAAATTCTGCCTCGTAGGGTGAGGGCTTCAATAATGGTGGGGTTTTGTGGGGAAGGAGGAATCGTGCAAATAAATGGAGAGCAGGTGCATTGAGGTCCCTGGGGAGACCTGGGGAACACGGCTGTTCCAGCAGCCTGGCAGGTGGGCCACACGGGGCCGGGGGCAGGGGGGGCTCGCATCAGTGAACATGGTGGAAATGCGCTAATCACCAGGAAGGACAAAGAAACGTCTGTATCCGGGCACCCGGTGTTTCCTTGTTTTCTGTATGCGTCAATGTTTAATTTTCATTAGGGTGAGTAAAACCATAGATTTCCGGATTACCATGAGGTCCAAGAGCACGCCACGTGTTTTTAGAAGCACACTCACTTCCAATTTTTGATGGCCCAATGCTACTTTCTTATTGTGGCAAAAAAAATAATAATAACATAAAATCGACTGTCTTTCTCATTCTGAAATGTACACTTCATCAGTGCTTGGTACCTTCCTGGTGTTGTGAAACATACCCCAAGGATTTTTCATCCTAAACATCCCGCGGACCCTAAACCCTGCACCCACTGAACACCGGGTCCTCGGTCCCCACCCTCCACCCTGGCACCCACTATCCATCCTCCGTCTCTAGGAACTCGGCTGCTCTAGGGGCCTCATGCACATGGAATCCTGCAATATCCACCCTTCCATGACTGGCTTGTTCCACTTAGCACCCCGGGCTCAGGCTCCCTCTGATGCCACTGTTTTCAAGTTTACCCGTGTCACACCCGCGAGAAGACCAGTCACCCATTCTTCCTTCCACCAAGATCGGTGTTCTGTGCACTCTGCAACCTCCCGCACCCCAGACGGCGCTCCAGAGCTCACCCCGGCCCGGGCAGGTCCTCGCTCGCATGCCCGTGTGCAGAGCAGAGCTCCACTGGGGCTCGCAGACATACCTCTCGGCATGGTCACCCCGATCCGAAGCAGCCCACGTCCTCTTGCTGACAACACTTAACACTGCTCTGCTGGTTGTTTCCAAAATGTTCTGGGAGGGGGACAAACAGTAGTAACTTGAGAGCTGCTTATAAGAACCCAGTGAATTTGGGAAAGTAACACTATTTCACTCACAGGACAGCAGCCAGCCCTGCTGGGCTGTAGAGAACGGGCAGAGAACAAAGCAGGCTAGCCCTCTGTCCCCCCGGAGCCCATGGTCTCGGGGTCATGGGGAGCCAGCTGGAGAGCAGGAGAGCTGTGGACACCAGGAAGGTAGGGGGTCCCGGGGGAGGCAGGAAGGTCTGATGGGGTCTTCAAACCTGGGACTCTGCATGTCCTTCTGAATGAGACAGAGGTGTGAGCACCCGAGTGGCATAATCTGACCCATGGCCTGGCCACCATACTGAAAAAGGATGTGAGAGGCAAGAATCCCAAGGGAGATATTCTGAATTGGCTCTCAATTCAGACATTGCATCGGCCCTAGAGACACGAGTGGCTCTGTTCCCAGGGCTGAAATGGGTAAGGCAGCACCACTGGGCACCCCGATGGAATCCTTCCGAGAGGCAGGGCGCCGTCGGACATGTGTCAAACTAACCAGCACAGACCTCCTTGATTTACGGGGGGGCTGCATCCAGATGAACTCATCGTAAGTTAAAAACACTGTTAAGTGGAAAATGCATTTGACACACCCAACCTCCCGAACATCACAGCTTAGCCTGGCCCGCCTTCACTGTGCTCAGAACACTTCATGAGCCTACGTTGGGCAAAATCCTTGAACACAAGGCCTATTTTATAGTAAACTTTTGACTCTCTCCTGTAAGTGACTGAATGCTGTACTGAAGGTGAGGACCAGAGCGGCTGCGTGGGAGCAGAGGGTTCTCAGGGCATCGGCTGCTGACCCTTGGGACCGTGCACCTGCTGCGGAGCCACCCAGCACCCCAGAGAGGATGTACCGCACATCGCCCGCCCGGGAAGAGACCCCATTCAAAATTCCAAGTATGGTTTCTACTGTTTTCATAACATCATAAGGTCGAAAAATCCTAAGATGAGCCATCATTAAGTCGGGGCCCGTCTGTGTAACGAGAGTGCTGGCTACTCCTAACCGCTGGACAAAGCAGGGAGAGAAAGAATGAGCTCAGGGATTCGAACTCCCAGCTCGAGCTGCGTATGGATCTACGTTGGCCCCCAAGAAATCCCTGCCTCCTGCAGCCACTGGGCTCAGACCCCGAAAATCAACCCAGAGCCTCATCCCTGGGGCTCATTCACCAGAGAGAATGCCAGCCGCACCAGAAGCTGGAGAAGGCACAACCCTCCCCACCCAGCCTCCCTGGGGGCGTGACCCTGCCAACACCCTGACGTCGGCCCCAGAACACTGAGGAGACAGAACACATTTCTGTTGCGTGAAGCCACCCAGTTTGCGGAGATTTGTCATGGCGGCCCTGGGAAGCCCGTGCAGAACACTGGCTCCGATGAAGGTGGCCACACCAGGGTGGTGGTCTAGCAGGCGGGGAGGCGGGCCCGGTCTGGGACACTGTAGAAGCAGAAGCGAGGACGGGCGGGACGGGCTGCTGGGGCGGAAGCAGGATGGAGCAGGAGAAAGAACAAACGGACAAGGCCAAGGGCTTGGCAAATTCAGGGCTTGGGTGGGCGCAGACGGGCCGCCGGGAGGGGACCAGGCCGTGATGCCGTCACTGGCCTCCCCGTGCCCCGCAGGAGCAGCTTCCCAAGACAAAAATCCACAATTCCTGAGCCAAACAGCAGGGAGGAGCTGGGGGAGGGGCCGTTAGAACTTTCGGGGCTTGCCACCTCATGTTCCACACTCACAGAGCCCCCAGCTCCCCAAACAGCACCCCACCATCCTTGGACTGAGGGTCCAAGCTTCAACTAGTGCTTGACATAATTTTAGCACAAGTGGTTTTAGCCAATTTATAACCGGGGACCCATCCCACGGAACTGTCCACCCGCGCGCCCTCTACCTGCTCTGAGTGCGGGCCAGATGCTCTGCTCCCCAGAGGAAGAAAACCTCCAGGTGTTGAGAAGGTGGAATTTGGGGGGGGAGGGAGCGTGCAGTGCATATGCTGAGACTCAGGCTTTCTACTGGGGAAAACCACCACAGGACAGCTCTCCAGGGAAGGGCCCAGGTTGTTCAAGAGTTCCCAAGGAGGACCTCAGGAAACCGTATCTAGGGAGATACAAAGGTGTAAAAGAATCCTTACGAGGTTTGATGCTGCATTCATACCCATTTTCTATTTACAGCACCCAACAAATTATGCACAAAATAAATCAGCAAGTGCAACTTTAAACACCGTTTGCCTTTGAAAGGCTTGAGATGTCTAGGAACCTTCTGGTGGTCCACAGGGTGGCGTCCCACCCCAGTTCACACGAGAAGGCCCAGTTGTGCACCTCTCTCCAGAGTGTACGGCCTCCGCAGGAACTTACATGCTGTGCTCTCCCCAGGACAGGACGGCTGCTCTAAGCAGGAACAGAGCTGTGTTGAAAGAGTCGTGCTAATGGTAAACTTGACAAATCGAAGGAACAACAGATAACCAGGTGGAGATGCCTCCGGGCTGGTAGGGCTGGCGAGCAAGATGGTACCACACTGGGAGGGCCGACGGGCCACCCTCCTCCCACGACCCCGAGGACCCCCCCACACCTGAGTCACGGGCCCCCTGAGGCTGTGGGAGGCAGGACTGACTACCATACAAACGTTACTAATAGGTGCAAATATTTTATTCGGCATTAATGAAAACATAATTCCTATCAGGGGGCCCCAAGCTTTAACGGGAAGCAGTTTTTAGGAGAACAAGACATCCTGAGAACAGAAAGTGCTAAGCTAGTCCTTACTGCTCTGTCCTGAAGACAAGGAGACAGGGTGTATGCCTTCCCCTCCTGAAAAACCCAGGATTTGCCAGAAGTCAGGATGGGGTGAGGACCCGGCTCATCCACCCAGTGCGTCCGGTCTTGTCATTCTAAACTCAAGATATATTTACCAAAAATCACGCCCGATCTGCCACGTGAACTACAAAAGTGGGTTTTATAACTTTAACTGCCCATAACATTCACTTGGGGTAAGAAACTGTATTGACTCATTTGTGTTTGTTCTAGAAAACCAAATTTGCTCTTCAACTTTTTATGTAACATTTAACCTACGAACTATGATCTTTTACGGTTCCCAGACCCAATTCCAGAGTGGGGGGTGGGGTCCCCCCCACAACACCAAGCGATTCTCAGATACCAGCAAGAATTCAACTCACTTCTGGCACCGTCTACCCGAGACAGCGTCAGACCCCACAGGTGATGGGCTCGGTCCCCGACGCTGCCCCCCACACATTCAGGCGCCAGCCAGGAGCCCCAGGCTGTCACCTCTGCTTCACCTGCTTACAGATGGCAGGTTCCAACACCCTCCTCCTTAGGTTCTTTCCATTCGCTAGAGCAGCTCACAGAACTCAGGGAAACTGTTAGTCATGTTTACCAGTAAAGGATACAATAAAGGATGCGAATCTACAGCTAGATGGAAAAGGAAGGGGGCGTGGGGCTACCATGCCCCTGGAGGGCCTACTGTCCCCAATCTCCATGTACTCACCAACCTGGAAGCTCTGTGATCCCGTCCGCAGGGGTTTTTAGGGAGCTAGAGGTGGGAGCGAGGGGTGGGACTGGGAGTTTCAACCCAAGAATCACAGGGCTGGTTCCCCTGGCAACCAGCCCTCCCAGCCCTGGGGAGGGGTCTAAAGTCTCCGTAACATAACACAAAACACCCTCTGGCCCTTTGCTACCCAGGAGTCCAAGGGTCTGGGGAGCAGGGAGCCCGAAGCCATGAACAAAGACCACATCCATATGAGAAATACAGTTTGGCCATCTGAATGACCAATCTGTATTTCTTCTAAATCCCGATATGGCATGTGACTGTTACCTAATTGAGGTGTAATCAACCCCACCAAGAGGAGACACCCGACATAACCTCCTGAAGTTAGAAAGACCTATCTGTTCTTCCCGGGGAGCAGAAGCATTTTACAAGCTGATACAGTCTCAAGTTTGCATGAGGCGATGCTACAAAAACGCCCCATCATCAAACCCGCCCGGGGCCCTGGTGTGCAGCTCCCTGTGGCCATCACTTGAGGCTGGGGCTCCAGGGAGCAGGTCCCTGAGGGCTCGTGCGGGGCGCGGGTGAGCTCAGGCTCAACGAGAACCACGGAAACCCCAAAGGCACAGGCAGGTGAAAACCCCCTTTGAACTTTCCCAAAGTAGCAGGTGAGCCTGGAAGGGTTCCCAACAGGAACGGGGTGGACTGAGATGCAGTTACTTTTCAGACACAAATGCCCTTAGAGGTATGTGTGCATGACTGCGGGCCCCATGACCAGTACTGGGGACCCTGTGGGCAATACTGAGGACACCCATGATGAGTACTGAGGACCCCTATGAAGAGTACTGGGGAACCCCCAATGGGAAATCCTGGGGATCCTCATGACAAGCACTGGGAACCCCCACCAGGAGCACCGAGGACCCCATGTGAGGAGCACCGGGGGCCCCCCCC
>NW_022589747.1:2244278-2244539 GCF_004348235.1 Phoca vitulina
ACCCCCATGTGAACAGACATACCAGGCGGGAGATGAGAGACCCCCCCATGTGAACAGAGGCACCAGGGGGAAGAGCAGGACCCCCATGTGAACAGACATACCAGGCGGGAGATGAGAGACCCCCCGCCATGTGAACAGATGCACACCAGGGGGGAGAGCAGGAACCCCCATGTGAACAGACACACCAGGCGGGAGATGACAGACCCCCCCCATGTGAACAGAGGCACCAGGGCGGAGAGCAGGACCCCCCATGTGAACAGA
>NW_022589747.1:2244549-2263839 GCF_004348235.1 Phoca vitulina
TGAACAGAGGCACCAGGGCGGAGAGCAGGACCCCCCATGTGAACAGACATACCAGGCGGGAGATGAGAGACCCCCCACCATGTGAACAGATGCACCGGGGGGAGATCAGGGACCCCCCCATGTGAACAGATGCACCGGGGGGAGAGCAGAGACCCCCCCCCAACATGTGAACAGATGCACCTGGCGGAAGAACAGAGGAATCTGCATCTGGCCAGGCCCTGGGGGGAAACTGCCCAGAAGCGCTATCTATCTGCTTTGCCTTTAGCTCTTTCCCCGTGTTTGTTCCTTGGGTGGCTGGGCTAGGAGTCTGTGCCCCGGGAACGCCCCCTGCTAAGGTCCTTCAACAGGATCAACCCCCCACCACCTCCTGGGCAAGAGTCGCCGTCACAGAATCCTCAGAGGCCGTGGATGTCCGGTGCCTCCGGGTGGTTTCCAAGGGAGGGACCGTGCCCGTGAGCCCTGTGGCTGTAAGGGGACCGCGGGTCCTACGAGGAAGAACTCGGGACTGCGAGGGGTCAGAGGTCACGCGCACACAGCACAGTTTCACACACTCACAGAACACATGCACACTCACAGACACGAGCACACACACACACAAGCACACGTGTGTAATCACACCCGTGTGCACACTCACAAACAGGCCAGTGCACACCCAGACACACAGCACACACTCATGATGGATACACAGAAGCACAACACACACAGGCAAACACACATGGGCAAATACACAAACACGTTAAGCCTAACTCCGTGGAATACTCCTTTTGAAAGAAAAAGTCCCAAGTGCACCCTTTAAAAGACAGCTTATCAAAGTCCCTGAGACCAGCGCCGCTCACCTCTCCGGATCATCAGAAACGCCTTTCAGGGATCCCTGGGCCCTCGGGACCGAGGTCCTTCCCCGTGTCACTGGGTCCGGGCTCTGGCCGCAGCAGTCAGCCCGCTGGCTTCCCCCTGCATCCCCTGGAAGACAGTGGTCGGGGGGAGCTTATGCTCATACCCGGACACCCGTCCCACATGGGGGAGCGGAAACCCTGCCAATAATATGCTCCCCACCGAAAAGCTTGCTTCCCTAATACTTTCACAGAAAGCTTCTCTTATTAAGTGCAGGGGTCTCTGTGAGTCGGTCTGAACCGGGCCGGCACTCCAGGGGAAGAGGGCGTCTGGCGGCGGAGAGTCAGAGAAACCCCAGCACCCACGACGGACACCATGTCAGGGAGGAGGACTGACGGGGGACCGTGGCCCCTCGGCGCCGCCCTGTCCCTGCTCCCACCTGCGCCCCACCGCTGCTCACCATTCCCGGGGCTAGCCTCGGGATAAAAGTCTCTCTTCTTCATCTATTTGTTAATTTCCTTAATTCTTTATGTTGACATTCTAATTGAATAGAGATTTTACAAAAGTGAGTTTTATTTCGTGTTTTCCCTAGAAAACTAGACCACTTTTCTGTCTGCTCCAGGAGTGTTTATGGGTGCGCAAGGCCCTGGAGAAGATGGGGTGCCACGTGGGGGCACGCTTGGTGGCAGAAGCTGGTTCCCAGGTGGGGAGGGTGGGAGGGTCCCGGGAGGAAGACTAAGGAGGTTGCCAGTTCCCGGAGCAGATTTCTCACAGTCCTGTGATTTCTAGAGTGTTGCTGGGGCCCTAGGATCGGGCAGGTGAGTACATAGGGCCTGGAGCCCCTGCTGGGTTCAGGGCCGCCCCCTGGCCTCCCCAGCGCCTCCAGCCCCCTTCGGCTCTTCCCTGCAGGGAAACTGTACTTTCCAGTTTTACCACTAAAGGCTTCCAAATGAACTGTGCACACAGGAAGGATCCACTGCAATCAAATACCCACCGAGCTGGCAAACAAAGCCCTTCTCCAAAGCTCTGCAGCTGTCACCTTCCTGGGGGGATATGAAGGCTCACCTCCACCACCCCGAGCTGGCATTAGGCAATGCACTCCTGGGTGTTCCCTCCTGGGCGGGCCCCGGGGTCCGGGGTTGAAGCTCCCCATATGCTGGGACACAGTAAGGAGCCAAGCAGTGACCCACGGAGAGAGGAAATGTCCCTGCGCCGTCCCACACGCCGTAGCCGCCTGGGGCTGAGTTTCATCAAAATAAGATTCCACGTCTCCATCACGTTAGCCATGTTTCAAGGGTCAGTGTGGGACACAGAACATTCTGGGTGCCAGGAGACCCTGCAACCGGTGAGGGGCTGTGGGCCAGGCCGCCCCGGGAACAGGAAGCGTGAGGACGCAGGGACGCCACGGAGGTGAGGGTGGCCCGCTCTGCAGCAGATAGGACAATGTCATAGGAGCTTTTAGGACAGATGCTCCGGATGGAATCAGTTAGTGGCTTTAAGAAACAGACATCGAAGCTCCTCACGAGGAGCCACCACGACTCTACCAGGAAGTCACCTACCTTCCTGGAGGCTTCCCCCCACAACTTCCCTGCACCAGGACTGAACCCCTGGGAGAACCTTCCAGAAAGCAAAGTACCCAATGCAGCCTTCCAATCTTCTGTGGTTTTTGCTAAATTTCAATGAATAAAAGCCACCTATTTAGAATTTTTTTAACTACAAATTCCGTATTTGGGATTTAATGCCCGGTGCACAAGGGCAGCATGGTCCACACACCGTCCACCTCCGTGCAGATCCGGGTTCTGCTGTGACAGCAGGACTCCCTACCCCCTCCCTGCCCCTGGATGGGAGTTTGCTGGGCTCGCACCTGGCACATTACTCCTACCCTCAGGTGCCTTCTGCTCCCAGAGGCCGCACCCGCGGGCATGCACACATTCACTGTCCTCTTTAGATGCCCCAAGCCCCCCCCCCACCAGCACACAGCAACAGAGCGGGGGGTGGATTGAGTAATTGTGTTGCAGGAAAGGTGAGGGGAGCTGCTAAGACGTTGGTAGATGGAGACTTACCTTCCCTTGAGCTGACCCCAGGAAAGGGCTGCAGCAAGAAGAGCAGGGGCAGGACTCGCAGGAGCACCCTCCAGCCCGGACCCCCCCAGACCGCTCCCATGGGGCCTCCTGCTCGCACCCCAAACCGTGGCAGGCACCCACAATGGGCCTGTATCACCGGACAGCTCTCCCCTGTCCCAGCAGCAGAGGGCCTGGCCCTTAGCACCTTGCCCACCGGCCAATAGGGAGCTTGCTAGGTGGGGGAACTAGGGTGTCACCCACCCATTCCCCGCCCCCCCACCGCCGCCCTCCCCCCACCGAGGCCTAGGGGCATCCGCCCCTCAGAGGAGCCGTCCTACCTGGTGTGAACGTGCAGCGGAAAGTGTAGGTCCAGCCAGGGAGGCGCCGTATAAAGTGGGTGAGGGTGACAGCGAGGGGGCGCCCTGCATTCCCAGCAGAGGCCAGGACAGGACGCTGGCAAAGCCCTTTTCCAGGTACGAGAAACATCTACTCCTGCCGCTAGAAGAGCGACCGTCCTACACACTCCAACACTCGCTGAGTCAGTACAGCACCTGTCCCTCTAGGATCTCCTCTTCTCCCCACGGGCTTCAAAAGAAAATTAAATATCCATAAACCAGTATTTAAACACCCTCATAAGTGATCAAGCCCAAATGCCTGGGGCGCTCTGGTCACCCGGGGCGGTAGGGCTGCCAACCTGACGGCCTGATCTGGTTCCTAATTGTTCTCCCTCCTTCTCCCTCTACTACCCCCTCCCTCTTCCCCCTCTCCACCTCCTTTCTGCCCTCTTCCCTCTCCTATCCCCTCCCTCCCACCTCTTCCCTCTTCTACTCCCCCTTATCCCTCCCCCTCCCTCTACCTCCCGCCTTTCCCTCTCCTACCCCCTCCCTCCTCCCTCTTCTTCCTACTCCCTCCATCTACCTCTTCTCTCCCCCCTCTTCCCTCTACTACCTCCTCCCTCCCTTCTTCTCTTCCACCTTCCTCCCTTCTCCTCTCCCCCTCTACCTCTTCTTCCCCTCCTCTTCCTTCTCATCCCCCCTCCCTCCCTCCCCATCCTCCCTCTTCTACCCCCTCCCTTTCCCCTCTCTATCTCTTCTCTCCCCCCTCCCTACTCTCCCCTCCCACCCCACCTTCTCCCCCACCCCCCCCTTACCCTCTCCTTCTCTGCAAAGTCACAGGGACACTGACAGGACACAGATCATCACAGAAGTCATTATTCAGCACTGAAGACTTCAGTGATCACTTTGATTTTTGTCTTACAAAATACATTATGAGCAGGAAAATAACATAAGCACTTTGCATTCACCTTGTTCCAAGGCAGTCATTAAGAGAAGCACAACACACAGATTGGGGGGATTTCGTAGGGTCCACAATACACACTGAGCAGGGTAGGACTGCCGGTGGCACCCCCGTCCTGCGTGGTCCCTGCCCGCTGGTCTCTTTTTTCCTTCGACCTTCTATCTGGAGTAGCTTCTCCCTGAAATCTACACCCATCAAAGCTATTGTTCCAGATAACCGATATATTATAAAATAGAAATAAGATCATCTTTGGAAGCCTTTGCTATGTCCGACCACCCAGGCCACGTGATGTAGGTCAAACACTGCGTGTGCTCCTTCAAGGGGCTTCAGGACACGCCCCTGTCCCGGGCCCCCCCCGGGCAGGGGCCCCTCTACGCTTCTGGAAGCTCCTGCACAGCCGAGAGCCACCACTGACTCTCCAGGTCACTTCAGACGTGTCCCCTATGAAGGGAGGTCCCCTGCGTCCCCAGGAGCAGTTGAGCCACCAAACACCCCCCAAAGCACCCTGAGCGTGATGTGACAAGCTGGCACACTCCAGACATTGGTGGAGCCCGAGCCGCAGGATCTGGGCCAGGGCGTGAAGGTGAGCAGGGGGCACGGCCCCCACCTCCTTGCAGGCTTGCCCCCAGTGAGAGGAGCAAGACAAAGGGACAAAAGCAGGAGGGGACGCCCTCGCCCCAGTCCCACTGTCACCCTCCCCGCTCCTCCTGCTGGCTGAGGGTGGGGAAGCCCCACCCAGCAAACCAGACCTGGGGTTTCCCTCCCTAAGGAGGACGGAGGGGTTCCAGCCCCCCTCTGCTAGGAGGGCAGCCCTGTGGTCAGGGTGTGCTGGGAAGCGCTGACCAGACCCTCCTGGGCGCCACCGGGCAGGCCCACGAGGACCAGTCTGGGTTCTGGTTTCTAACCCTCCTCCACCACTCAGAAAATGCCTGAGGGCTGCACTCCCCTTCAACCCCACAGAGGCGGCCTCTCTGAGATGCTAAGCCCAGGACGGGACGGGACGGGACGGGACGGGACGGGACGGGACGGGACGGGGTTGCAGAGCCGGGGTTTCCCTATGTCTCCCTGCGTCTCCCCGGGTCTCTGATGGAACCAGGGCTCGCTCGGCAGGGCTCGGGGAGGGGGCCCCATCCCCGTGCTCCCAGGGGTCTTCCCTCCAGGCATCACAGATGTGCGAAGCACCCCCCCCCAGCCCAGTAGCCTGGGCCCCAGCGGCTGTCATGCTCTCCTCACCACGCGCTCGGCTAGCCCCGGGTTGGCTCCTTCGCAGGCCAGGACGCAATCATTCTGCAGCGCACTGTTACCTCGTTGATGCACGACTCAGCGACTCAGCACTGTGACCCTCCTGTGATTTCAACATGACTCGGGAGAGTTTACTTTTCTACTCAGGAAAGGACACGCGTGAAGATGAAGAGTCTCAAGGCCAATGGTGAGGAAACTGCCTTTGCCAGTGATTACGGACTGCATTCAGATAACAAATACTATGACTCAGTCCCTAAAAATAATTTATTTTTTTGTAACAAAACCGATTGTAAGAGTTTCAGAAGATACTTAAGTTTACAAAGACTGAAATGAAACATTCACAAATAATCAGGTTTAAGCGCTGGTGTATATTTTTCCAACCTTTTTCTATCACACACACACGTGATCATTCTCAGAACCGGAATCCGACGGTAACACACCCGAACCACACATCATAAACACTGAGCCACATCAGTACACCGTTTCTGTAATGTTACTTTCAGAGCAGGAAATACCAGCACGCGACAGACTATTTAACAAATCCCGTAGGGATTCATACTTAGGATACTTCAGGATTTTTTAGTACAAGAATACTAGAACACCCTTGATTATAATCTCTGTGGAAATTCCTATAATCAGAAGTATTGGGTTGAAGGGCACACCGGACTTTTTAAGGCTTTCCACACCCAGTCAATACCCAACCGGACCCCAGGGTGTCTGTGGGGTTAATGTACCCTCTCATCCCATCTGGACAGACTTCCCGCCTCCTGGCTCAAGGAGGACACTGAGAAGCTGAAAAACCCACAGGAGCTCGGGCTTTCTTTCAGACCCCCCACTGGAATCCACATTCAAGGACACGATTGTGTTTTTTCAAAATGCAGCTGCGCCCATTGGGCGACATCCACCAAGAACAGGAATGCCACTCAGCGCCTTCACCACCTGGACAGAACCACACTTCCAGCCCAGGAAAACACGGAGGCCAAGTGCCAGGGTCGCTGGAGTAGGTCTTTGCAGGGCCCGGGGGGACCTGGGAGGACCCGGGAGGAGGGTGACGAGGCACCGGGTCAGGGATTCTTAAGCACGTCTGAGCCTGAGCACCGGGGACAGCCCCATACAGTCACAGCCAGCAGAGCGTGTCTCTAAAGTGCAGGACGCGGGCGAGAGACCTCGGCACTGGGAGGCGTTAGTCTTGAAAACACGTTACCTGTTCAAATTATACTCATGTGTCTAAGCTGAGCTAACAGACCTTCACCGTGGTACACTGCTCAGTAGAGCAGCACGGTGGCTCCCCTAAGCCCGTGGCGGGGGGCCATCCTCGGTCAAGGCTCCAAGAGGCAGAGGCCCAGGCCAGCATGAAGCAGGGAGTGCTGCCGAGAAGCAGAAACAGACCCCCCACACCCTGACCCCCAAGGACAGCCTGCGTGGCCATGCGCACACGGAAACCCGGGCTATCCCTAAAACCATCACAATCAGGTATTGTTTAAACAAACACTACATAAATCAGAGGAAAATTACATGTGGTTTTAGGACATTTTAGAAATTGCAAGCAAAGCTGCTTTACTATAGCAGAGTTATAACGAAGATCCTCTTCCCAGACTCATGAAATGATGGGTGGACACTGAGTCTGAAACGCAGGACTCATTATTCCGGCCACGCAGCGGAGCCTGGAGGAGAGGGTTACTGATCAAGTCAGATGCCTGGATCCTAGTCCCATCCCTGCCACGGGCTGTGTGGCCCCGGGCAGGCCACGAAATCCACTCTGCCAAATAAAGAATCCATGTTGCAGAATCTCAAGTATCTGTGCAACTCTGGCTGGACAGACCCGGCCCACAACACCGGACGCCCAAGGACAGGATGCCAAAAATACGCACGCTACGCGCTGGGGCAGAGAACCGAGACACGCCGCGCCAGACAGGCGGAGAGGTGGGCCATTTTACCACTAATTTATACTAAAACCAGTGTTTTATTTCATTATACATTAAACATCATTTAAATAATCAGAAGGAACCAATTTCCCGGATTGGTAACGGACTACTACATTTTCTTTAACCAAAAAAAAAAAAAAAAAAATTATAAACTATTTTCAGACCTTGCTTCATTGAACATCATGACTTCTAAGTTTTACCGCTGCAGCCAAAGAGAGGACAGAGGCTTGACAACTAAAACGGTATGCTGGCTTTCAAGAGTTACCTGAACAAATATTGTATCTTATGTGAACTCCCGTTGATAAGCATCCGAAGATGGGCTCAAATACTGGTTCTGGTTTGACCACGTACTCAGAAAAGGCCACGAAAGAATCTTCCACTTGTGCAGATTTCCCCCTTCTTCCTCTTACCCTAGGCCACGGCCTCACTGCTCGGCTCTGTCACGGGACTTAAGACACTGTTCACAGTGTCCATCCACAGGGCAGAGGAGACTCCCCCACCCTGGGATGTGATGGGACAGGCCGTGGGCGATGAGAAAGCAGACCCAGCAGAGCTCAGGCCGGCTCGCAGACAGACACACAGACGTGGTCTCAGCCCTGAACACAGAGCTCTTCTCTGTCTAAATGCACGGGTGTGCTTTCCAGAATGACCGAGTGCTGCACGTGGAAGACAGGGGTGGTAAGGACCGTAACTGGGGACCCACACGGGTTTCAGGAACACTGGCAGGTCCGGCAGCTGAGCCCAGGGGCTCTGGCCTTCACGTGCCACAGTCGGACACCCCTGGACAGCCCCCTGCTGCTCTGGGTGACCTCTGCGTGCCCAAGGCAGCGGGAGGGCAGCCCTGGCCAGTTATCAGGCTCCGAGGAGCAGAGCCAGAGTTGGGCAGTGTCTGGGAGCCTCAACCTACCTGAAGTCTGGATAAGTACATGCTTTTGTCCCCATTTTCCATTTCTTGACAATAAAACAGACACGAGAACAAAGAAGTCACATAAAGTAGTATGTTTATCCAACTATCTTTCATGAACTCAAACTTTAGCTAAAATACCACGGAGGGAAGAGAAGGAGAATGTACGACGTGCGTGGCCGTGAGGACATCGCTCCGGGCCGCGAGGCGGTCTAGGAGAAAGCCGGGATGAAGTACTGCAGGGAAACGTCTTCGTGGAGCAAATCAAAATGGACAATCTTGTTACTGACAATGTCTGCGGAGAGAAGAAAACCTGTCACCACGAAGACCCCTCTCACTGAGCCCCTACGTCGTCTCCTGGAGCCCGGCCTCCCCGCGCTCCGCTCCCTGCCGTGGGACCGGTCCACGGGCAGGGGGGACAAGGCCCAGGACTTTGGTGAAAAGCCCCCATTTACTGAAATCAGGATCCTTCCAGGAAAATGCAGTTTCCCACCCAAGAGCAACCTAAGTGTGCAGAGAAGGCCCAGCACTAGGGCCCACCTCCCCTGGGGGACAGATGTGGTGTGTGCCAAGGTGTAGGAGGGGTGCACATCGCACCAAGACCCAGGTCGGGCACTGTGCAGGGTGAAGGGCAAACTCCCCGGGGGGCCGCTCAGTTCAACAGCAGTGAGAGGTGGGGGCAGGAGTGGCGCAGGGAGCCAAGGGCAGGCTGCTCTCCAGGCCTCCGAGGCCAGCGGCTGGGACCACATGGAGCCCATTAAGGTGGGCCAGGCCAAGTGCCAGGCCGAGGAGGGACTGGTCCCAGGGGACGGGGGGTGGGGAAGGGGCACAGCACCAGCAGAAACACCCCCCAGGAGAGGCAGCGGGTGGAGATGGAGGGCGTGGGGCAGTGACCCCTGGGGGGTGGGGCAGTGGATCGGACACCTGGAGGATGCCACCCCAGGGGCAGAAACTACAGGCAGGAAAGGGTAGGAGAAATCCAAATCCAAATTTTGCTGTGTCACAATCTCCTGGTCCATCTCTGCCACTTCTGGGGACCCCTATGTCCCCTTTCCGAGGGCACCAGGAGCTCAGCTGGCCACCTGGCCCAGAACCAACAAGGCCCTCTGTCCTCAGTGGTCCCCGAGGGCGTGCTCAAGGGCAATGCTACCCCACCACTGGGCTTCCGCTCTGCACAGGGCACGGCTGGGTTACACTGGGGCCCCTCGAAGGGCTCTCCAGGACCACAGCCAGCAGCCTGTCTGGAGCTCGTCAGCAGATGGGGGGACCGTCTCCAGCCTGCGCGGACCCCACGCTCAGGTGCAGCTCCTACCCTCAGCCCCAGGAACAGGCAACAGGCCAGGCCAAGGGTTCTCAGGATGCAGCACACGGGGACACTCGTACCTGCCCCAGGACCCAGCCATTCCAGCGTCTCCATCCCTAACCCGGGCCCTCTGTCCACACACCACCTCCTGTGCCCCATCAGCCCATCTAGTGCCTTCTGGACGCGCTAACTGCCCTCCCGTGATCTGCTTCGCTGTGTGTCTCTCCTTCTGGAGGGCTGTCGTTCCTTGGCACAGGGCCCTAGAATTCTCTATTCCTTGTCTTGAGTGCTGGCAATCTGCCTACTGTCGGGTGCACACCTGGGCTGTCCTCAGCTCCACTCACCGGCCGAGTGCTCAGCCTGACAGTTCTTCCATGAAAGGCAGAGCTCCCTCTTGGTTGCCAAGGAAGACAGAAAAAGCCTTAAAAAGTTCGGGGGTGAGTAAGCCCTTCCTCATGTGCCAATAAGTGACGAGAGCCGAGAGGCAGGTGCACAGCCAAGTTAGACAGGGCCAACCCCGATCAAGGGACCACTGTGAAAAATCAGGAGGCGAGAGGAAGCCAGACGCCCAGATATGGGACAACTGCAGGAACCACTCAGGTTTAGACCCAGAAAGGCAACAAAGGCAGAGCAGGGGACCTTCAGTCCAAGCCCAATTTATGGGGTCAGGTGCTCCTTGCGTCAGGTCAGACCAACAGGGCAGGACTGGATGATCAGCACCCGTTCTCCGGAAGCTTCTCCCCAGGTACAGACGCCCACACGACGGCCAGGTGAGGCAGCCACAGCCCCGTGCCAAGCCAGCACGGTGGAGGGCCACCAGGCGCTGCTGAATCCAGGAAAACCCAGACCCCCACCGGCTCTAGAGCACTGGGTCCCTGCGGCTGAGCTGTGTCTGCACTATGAGACCGCACACCGCCGCGAGCCTGCCTCTGATAACGGAATCGGAAACACGAACAACGATCCCCGCGCACTCACTGCACACGGCCTTCGTGGGATTCACTTGCTGCCCAGCGAGGAACTGCAGGAGCTTCCGGATGTCTATGTGCACCTCAGCCATCTGCTCTGGGTCTCTATCCCGAGAGGCGTCTTCAGAGGCTACAAAGACATGAACAGCTCGGGACGAGACCGGGAAGCCGGGGCAGCATGATGACAGCTGAAACGAATGATTTGTTTCCGCTGGCTGGCGCAGCCTGGAGACCCACCAAGGTGTGAACACCGTCCTGGCCAAGCAAGCAGGTACCAAGTCCTTCTCTCTAAAACGCTAGGCAAATTCCCAGCGAATCTTCCTTTACAGTGTCCTGAAATATGACCCACTCTCCCCATTTTCGTCCAAGAAACCGGTCCCTATTAGTACCCTGAAACGTACTGAGGAGCAGGACCACCCAGAGCTGACCCAAGACCGCTCCTTCGAAAGGAGAATGAAAAGAAAGAAAATATCCTTGGGCAAGCATCAAAGACAAAACCCTTACTGTAATTTATTAAAATAAAACAAGTAACACCAAAGGCAGTCATTTCACCCTACAGTTAGCAAAGCCTTAATCATGTGGACTTCACTTGGCATACACGCCTCACTGTGAAGTAAAACCCTTTGCTGTGCCACTCTGATGGGCCTTTGATAACCCTACTTGCACTTACACATTTTAACTGTGAAAGTGGTGGGTCTATCGTGTGGTTAAGAATATGCGTGGGGGGAGGGGCGCCTGGGGGGCTCAGCTGGTGAAGCGTCTGCCTTCAGCTCCAGTCATGATCTCAGGGTCCTGGGATGGAGACCCACACTGCTAGGCTCTACACTCAGCGGGGGGTCTGCTTCTCCCTTTC
The DNA here is from genome assembly GCF_004348235.1 of Phoca vitulina. Lineage (NCBI taxonomy): Eukaryota > Metazoa > Chordata > Mammalia > Carnivora > Phocidae > Phoca > Phoca vitulina. Next base: position 2,255,932 of record NW_022589747.1, read on the forward strand.
CCTCTGCCCCTCCCCCACTCACTTTCTCTCTAAAATAAAATCTTAAGGAAAAAAAAAAGAACACGCATGGGAATAATCCAGTTTGCACGTCATCAGCGGACTTCCCGGGGCCCCGCCTGCCAACCACTCTAGCACCCACTAAGTGCACCGTCCCTGGCCACGAGCTCTGTGAACACCACCCGGGTCCCCCATTCCCCCAGTCTAGTCAGTTACCCTGTCATTCGCTGCTACTAAATTGGTCCCATGGTCTTTGTTACTGTGTAGGGGAAGAAAACTGTGGTCAGGCGAGGAAAGCTGCCACCTGCTAATCTAATTTCGTAAATACGAGGGGCTAAAAGTGGGAGGAAGCAAACCTTGTCTACCTTATGCCATTCCAGGTGAAAAATGGGCAGAACAGGCTACCAGGGTCCCCCAGGGACCACTGGGGCAGGTGCCACTCCTCAGGCCGGGGAGCCCGACCTTCCCCGCGCGGGCCTCAGCTGCCTGTTCCCTCCTCAGGCATGAAACTGAGATTTCTCCCTTCTTCCAGGCAGAGAGCTCAGCAAGCTGTGCCACCTGAAACAGTGTATTACCCGCAAAACACGAACCTCCAGAAAACTTACCTGATGGAGGGTTCCCCAGGTCTTTAAAGTGAGTTGTAACACACACTAGTTCTGTTTCTATTTTCAAGTTCAATTCTCCACTTAGGTTTGCTTCGATAATCTGCAAATTGAGTATTTTATAGTCTTAAAAAAAAAAAGGAAAACAAGGGGGGGGACATCAGCTTCTGCCGAACCAGGTGACACGGCAGCCCCATAGCCCTAGGCCACTCCCGAGGGCAGCGAGACCCACCGGGCATCCGCAGACACAGGGGATTCCAAAACCCCCGCTGGAAGCGGCGGGACTGGGAGGGGGCATGGGAGGCCTGACCCCAGGCCCCTGGGAAGAGCCAGCGGCGACAGGAAGCCTCGGGAGCAAAAGCGCAAGGTGAGCAGAACGGGGACGTGAGGTTTACAGGAGGGCAGGACAGAGAGAGAGAGGTGACGTCGAAGGGGCCGCTACGGGGGAGGCAGCGTGCTGTGGTCACAAGGGACAGAGAACCCTAAGTTCTCGAGCTCTAACCGTCCTGGTCCCACTCCCACCCCGAAAATGAAAACCTGCCCTCTAAGAGGACTCCTAGAAGGACTGTGGTCAAGCCCCACACCAAGACCTTCGGGAAAAACAGAAACAGCGGCCAAAGAGCGCGCTCGGAGACACAGAGTGACCCGTGGGGGGAACCGCCCATGACAGAAGGGAGAACACAGAGCCCGAGGCCGAGTCAGGGGAGCTCAGAAGTGCCTGGCCAGGCCTCACACAGGCACAGGCGGACTCGGAAAGGGAAGGAAACACTTCACCAGCGGAGAGCAGACCGGAAGGACAGGAGCAGGGGGCCCCGGAGTGTGCAACGAGACAGTGAGGACGACACACAGGACACAGAAACTGCCCAGCAGCAACAGAGACCAAAGGACCTGAAGGGGACCCCAGCGAAACGCAAGGAGGACTAGCAGCCCACAAGGAGCCCCGGAAATGGCGGGGGGGGGGGGCAAAGCGCGTGAAGGGACGCACCTACGGGGGACACTGCCCGCGCTCCGGGACTGGAGGGACTGGGGGGACTGGGAGGACAGGGGGGACAGTGGGGACAGGGGGTTGCTGCCCGCGCGCTGAGGAAAACCGGCCGGAGCGGCCCACAGCGGCTCCAGAGAAGGTCCCTCGCCGCGCCTGTCCCACCACGAAAGCCACACTACTCACAGTGACACAGAGAGAGCACGCGGCACAAGCCAGGGTGGCCCATCCCGCCAGGCTGACCTCGCCCAGACGGGGACACGAAGCAACGCGGCTCCCGCAAGTCCCTCCCAAGCGGCCGGCTAGACGGCAGCTCAACGAGCCCACGGGCCGTTTGCTGTCCCTGTGCAGGGCAAACGGCACCCCACACTCACAGGGGGCTGCGGGGGCAGAGTCCCGGGGAACCGCTTTACGCTCTGACAACGGAGACGTGGTGCACCAAGTGGGAGGGGAACGTGCAAGTTAGAAGCTCGCCCACGGCCTTATTCTTTAAACGGCCAAACCTGTGTCCTAACTACCACCACAAAACCTTGAGAACTTCCTGGGAACATAACCCCTTACTTAAAAACCAAGCTCACGGGTTGGGCTCGGTGACCTGGGCTCGGTGACAGGCGCCGGCCGCTCCCCGGTACCCGCCCTCCCTCCCATCTCTGCCCCTGACATTTCCAAGGTCACTCACAGCACTCCTTTCAAGCTCCAGCCTCCCCCACCAACCAGCGGGCTTTTGTAAGGGGACAAGATCCACCAGTGAAGTTCAGAGAGATCCGCCCGCGGCACACTGTGCTGCTCTCCGGGACGTCGGCACCCGCCCCTTCCTAAAGGCCGCAGGTCTTCGGGAATCAACATAGCCGTTTGCAAGGCGGAGTTCTGCTCACCCACCAACACAGGACACCCGTGGGAAGACATGGGGCGGCAGAGGTCTGAGACCCGGGGGCAGCGGAGGGCGCCCTGCCCACACGGCTCTGGGCTCTGGGGCTGCCACGTCTCTATACATAGTGAGCATGGTCTAGTATTCCTCATTCCTGTTCCTTAACAGTGGTGAACTCTTGAGTATTTCTCGTTCTAGAAACAAAGCTGAAAACCTGTCTGAACTTGAGTGAGCACTTATCTCTGAGGGTTTTTTTTAAGATTTTATTTTTAAGTCATCTCTCCCCCAATGTGGGGCTTGAACTCAGGACTATGAGACTGTGAGTGGGAGGCCCACCAGAAGCCGGGCACGGACTCACATGCTCCACGGACTGAGCTGGCCAGGCGCCCCGGAGGCTTTAGAAATTAAATAGAAAACAGCCCTCCAACTAACTGTTGCATCATCTCAGAAACGTGCCCTCAAATGTTAAGTGTTTGCTGTCAACTTTACAAGCGAACCTAGAAATATGCTGTCGTATTTCTACGCCCACCCTCCTGAAATCCAGAAACAATGCCTGACTGAAATAATATAAAACAGCCTGTAGGTTCTCATTGCTTTTGAAAAACAGTGATTTATATAAAGATTTAATTCAGGAAAGCAGCTTGCCATGGTTTGAGACTCACTTCAGCCTTCCAGGCTGTTCTCGGCTTTCTTCCGAGTCCTAACACCCAAGTGATCACACATTAAACCCCCTCCCTGAGCACCCCCAGTGTCACCCCACCAAAACGCAGTGAGGGAAGGAATGAAGGGCTAGTTCTCTGAGCGCTGCTCACTGTCATCGGGAACACCCCCCACTCCAGCGCTACTCCCTCTCTTACGGGTCTGGATAACACCCTACTTCTTCCCGCGATTTCTTGAGCGATAATCACCTACCACTTCTGGAAGACTGACCCGGTGTGCTGGGCACCCAACAGGAAGTGCCTCTCCGCGCCCAGAGAGCAGCAAGGCCCCCGTGAAGCCGCGCTATCCTGCCTGCTTCTGGTGACACCTGGCACGGGTCCCACGGGCTGCGCGATGCGGCTGGGAAGGGCCCCGCATCTGTGTGGCCCTGAGGACTCCCCCTTTGTCACCACGTCACGACGCCGTCACTCCTTTAACCACGAAGCTGACATGTGGCTCTGCGAAGGTGCTTCTGAGCTAGGAGGCGAGGCAGAGCAGGACAGAGCTCCCACCACGGCCACCGACACGGCGCCTGGACGCGCATCGGGACTGGGCCCCAGACCCCAGGCACACCTCCTGAACCAGAACCTCAGCTGGCCTCACGAGACCCCAGAAGCTGGAGTGGGAGGGGGACCACCGGGAGCCTGGCGTGGTCTCCTGCCCGCCTGTGCAGGTCTCCCCTGCTCCTGCCCGGGTGCCCCACGCACCGCCCTGCGGGCCGCACCCCTCCCTGCAGGAGGTGGGGGAAGGGCAGGGGTCTCAGCGAGGGCGTCCGACCACCTCCGGGCTGAGTCCCCTCCTTTCCACTCTTTCTCTCCCTACGACCTCAAACGCGGAATTCTGGTCACCAAGTCACACTCGCTGTGCGTTTGGCCACTCTGGAACACTTGTCACCGAGTATTCTAGACTGTGGCAGCCACGCCATGAAATCTGTTTTTACACATTCCGGAGGCAAGAAAAACACCTCTGATAACTCTGTCTGGGCCACTCTGCTGAGTCATTTCCACTGGACCGAAAGAACAAACAACCAGAGCCTTGGATTAATTGCCCTGCCTTTTCCCCCCTGGGCCACGCTGAGCCTGTCGGAGGTGCCCAGAGCCAGCCCAGAGGAAGCTCCCAGCCTGACAACCCAATCAACAGAAGCCACAGGAGAACGTGGACGTTCTGGGGCTAAGTGGACAGGACACTCCACTCCCGGCCAACACCAGTGATTCATTCAGGAGATACACGTTAGCAGATGAAATATGGAATGTGCTGGCTAAGACGTAAGGAACCAAGGCCCAAACTGTTGAACATATTCTTCATGTGCCATGGAGATAAATAGGAGGGATGAAGAAACACGAAACTCTCCCCAGTGAAGGGAGCGGAGAAGCGCTCGGACAGGGTTCCACAGGTGGCTGTGGATCGGCGGGCTCTCCGCACGGGCCGGGTCCCTGGAGCCCCCAGGACACCACCGGGTGAGCGTAAAGGCATCCACGCCTCCGCCAGGCCAGGCCTCCTCCCAGGGCACACAGCCCGAATCGAACACTTCTGAAAGACGTGGACTACGCTTTTCTAAAGAAGGCATCACTTACAAGGTGATTGCTGATGTTTTTCATTTTTTCCACGATGCTCTTCATCGTCTTCAAGACTGGTAAATAAATACTAACCTACAAAACCAACGAGACACATCAGAAGGGTTAAAAAAACATGAACACAGTCAAGTACTGACAGGTGCTCGCTAACTGCGTTTGGAATGTGCGTCTGCTTAAACACTCTGAAATCCTGTTGTAAAGCTGTCTGAATAAAGCTCCTTTCAAAACACGGAAAGAAAAACAACTTTTCAACTTTGCTCCCTCCTGCTGGCCTCTGGTCACCTGGGCGACCGTGTCCCTGTGGGCATTCTCCCGGGGTCAGGATGCGGCCCTTCAGCTGAGATGCCGCTGCACGTGCCCAGGGGATGACACTCAGCGCCCGCGGGGGCCCGTCCTCTGAGGGGCCGGAGCCACGCGCCGGGCCTCCTCCCACCCTGACGGACGCCACGAGCAAGCCCGGACCCGGCGGGGGCGCCGGCTTCCGAACGATGCCCCAGGTGGCGCGGTCGGCGCAGGGGCCTTCCAGCAAGTCAATAGTCTACCCAACCCCCTTGCAGCACTTCTTCCAGAAACTGTGAGCGAGAGGCAGAGGGCCCTTTGGTATCATCGCTCCTCTGAGGGGCTCTGGGATTCCTGCCAGCAGGACTGCAGGAGCCCCCTCTTGGCCCCTGCTGAACCGACTGTCCCTGCAAGTGCTACGTTAGGTTAGTTTTACTCAAGCACAACGATCCAAGCACTTCGCTCTCCTGTGTGTAGAGTGTGGCGTTTCTACTATATGCAACACTGTCTTAAGATGTTTCACGTAAACAGTGAAAGGCAAATACTGCAAGATTTTCCTGGAGTGTTCTTTAAAAATGACTAGTGTTTCCCCTCAGGTACTATACAATTTTTAAATAAAATATACTGCGAGCCCAGAACTAACATCAGGGAATTCTAATCACACCACAGAACACATCATGAGCGGAAGACGATGGGCATCACTCACATCGGAAACTGGGACTGTAGGTTCTTGCAAATCCTTCCACAATTTTCTAGGAATAACCTTAACAGGGATGTCATGTGTCACAATGCGGCTACTGCTCGACACAGATAACTGCCAAGAGAAAATTTAAAACATATTTCCATAGCGTCAACATTAAATAAGCAAACAGAGTAACGGAAGGATAAACAGATGTTGATACCAAATCTAAGTGGAATGTTCTTAATTCCTTCATCAAAGTCCATTCACCAAATATTTATGGCGGACCTGTTCTGCTCGGAGTCCCATAAGGAGTTGGACATGTGGTGAATAAGACAGGTCCCCATGTTCCAGGGGCCCACATGGGTCAATAAGCAAGAAACACACACAGGGGTGTCTGCCTTCGGCTCAGGTCATGATCCCAGGGTAGTGGGATCGAGTCCCGTGTCAGGCTGCCTGTTTCTCCCTCTCCCTCTGCTGCTCCCCCTGCATGCTCTCTCTCTCTCTCAAATAAGTAAATAATCTTTTTTAAAAAAGCTGCAGCGTGAGGGAAGGTGGGGAGGAGCAGCACCAGGCTGCAGGTTTCAGGGAGCCAGAAGGGGAGACATTCCAAGCAGGAGCCCCAGGGTCCCCAAAGTCTGGGAGCTGGGCAAGAAGGGGACACTCCGGGGAACCATTTGGACAGTGGTAATTGGTGATTTGGCTCCAAGACAGGTGGGGCCAGGCGTGCAGGGCTCCGAACATCACTGTAAGACATGTGAACGCTGTCCTGTGAGCCAGGAGAGCCTGTGGGGTGTGTGTCCCGAGGACAGCCAGGTGACAGAGGCTTCTGGAAACAGCACTGAAGGTGTGTGCATTCTGGGAGAACGAGAGGTCACCCAAAGGTGTCCCAGAGGAGGTGGGGAAAACCCCTCCACGGTGGAACTGGACGGAAAGCATGGTTCTGTGCGGGGATACGCAGACGGGAGAAGGTGCACGACTGCTCTGGTTCGGGAAAAGGCAGGGTCCTAGCTGAATGCGGTATGATCCCAACACTATTAAAATACGAGGAGGCCCGACTCCAACAGAAAGCGAGTATGCGCGCACACATCTTTCCTTTTAATAAACCCAACTAGCTTTCTCCGTGTCGCTGAAACACCTAGATTTACAGGCACTTGTATCCCTTGTGGGACGTGTCCGCAGTGCTCCCTCCTGCTCACCAGCTCTATAGAGACCGTGAGGCAGGGAAAGTGTTTATTCGTCAGCTTGACCTTCAAGGCTCTGGCATTCTGGGCCGTTTTCAACGCTCGAGATAAATTTTCCGACATCAGCTCCAAATAGATGGCGTTGTTTTCCGCGGACACCCCCTCCATTTGGAATTCACGGAAGAAGTTCTCCTAAGGGAAGGAAAAGCAGGGCCCTGTGTGGCCTCTCCGGCAGCCCCGGGGGGCGCCCCCCGGCCCCCAGCGCCGCCTGCTCACCTGCTCCAGCTCACACCACATGCTCACCCCTCCGCTGGCCACCCTGTCCGAGAGGATGAAGTTCAGCTTCTGCGGGCTGACGCGGAGCGTGCAGGTTTTGGCAAGCTTGGCTATCATGGCGCTGACCCCTGCGGCGGGGTAAAGCCAGGAATCAGCGGGACAGCTGGGACCACTGCGTCGGCCTGGTGCCACCGCCCGGGGGGAGACCACCCTGTCTGCTGGTCCCCCGCGGAAAGCCCTCTGACACCGAGGTCATGCCGGCCTCCCACAGCCCTGCCCCATGAGGAAAGCCAGCTGGGGGGTTAACTGGCCCCCAGCTGAGGGGTCCACTCACTCAGCCTGCACTGAGGCCCACAGGGGGCTGCAGCCTGGAGGCCAGCGCAAGGCTGGGCACCCGCAGGACTGAGGACCCTGGGGCCCCACCACCAGGGCATGTCTGCGCTGGGAGAAGCTACCTGACCCACATCAACCTGGGGAATAAGCCTCGCGCCCTGGCGCCTGCCCTCCTGCCCGCCAGGCCCCAACCCCGACCACCCGGGTCATCCACCCCGGGGAAGCCTCATCCACCTCCAGGGCTCCCTCCTGAGCGGCATTCTCGCCCCTCTGGCCCCACAGCCCGCGCTCCCGCGCCCCCGACCCTCCCGCGGCCCCCGTCCCCGTCCCCCAGGCCCGCTCCCCGACCCTCCCGCGGCCCCCGTCCCCCACCCCCGCGGCCCCCGTCCCCGTCCCCCAGCCCCGCGCCCCGACCCTCCCGCGGCCCCCGTCCCC
>NW_022589747.1:2264239-2336496 GCF_004348235.1 Phoca vitulina
GGGTCACACTCGGGGTCACACCCCGGGGGAGGCGGGGTCCAGGGTCAGGTCTCCAGGAGAGGCGGGTCCCGGGTCACACACTCCGGGTCACATCCCTGGGAAGGCGAGGTCCGGGATCACGTCCTCGGGTGAGGTCGGGTTTCGGGTCACATCCACAGAGGTCGGGGTCCAGGGCCATGACGCGGGGGAGGGGGCGTGCCGGGGTCACGTTCCCGTCACCTCCGGGGTGAAGGGGTCTGTGGTCAGTCCCCGGGCGGGCTGGTCTCGGGTCATGCCCCGGCGGGACCAGCCTCTCCTCCTATGACTCCGCGATCCTCAGCCCCCCAGGAATGAGAAGTGTTCTGAGGATGCACATTTTGAAAGAACTTTCTGACACCTCTTCCCGATTGTTATAAGACATTAAAAATAAAATCAATCGTTTATTTATAAAGGATTAAGTAAAATTATCACTTAAATATATACCTCCCTGACCTAGGGCAGCCTTAGAATCCCCTCCTGGCTCTGATGACAGCACCTTGGTGAATTACGGTTTTACATTTAAATTTTTAAATTGTGATTGTTAACCCTTAAAAATAAAAGTCCGCTTTTTTTACCAACAAAAAATATGGGTTTATTCACTGGAATAGCAGAAAGGAGAGGAATGCTATTTTATGGAGAAAGAGGAAATTGGGAGGAGTTGTTGTGAATGACCGTCTATCAGAGGAAAGCAGGATAAGCCAGTAAGAGGAAAGCAAATAAGAACCTACAAACTTGCTTTTAACTTGACATGTAGAATCAAGATGTGAAAAATAATACAAAGTATTTGAAATGTGTAAAATACAAAAATTACAAACAATTCTGCCTATTTTAAGACTATAACATGAAGCTCAATTCCAGTCTACATTGTAATATAGAAGTGTTTACCAAACCAAATGTGATATAATGTCACTTTTAATTTTTTTGTGAACAAAACATGCTTTTTTTATTATGGCATAAATTAATTTTAAAATAGATAAGTTATTACATGAGGTGGTTGCTGTGGAGATCACAGAAATATAAAGAATGTATCTAAATAAGCTTTGTAAACAATGTTTCATAGAATACTCATTTTCATTTTTATTTTTTTAAAGGTTTTATTTTTAAGCTATCTTTATACCCAACGTGGCTCGAACTCACGACCCTAAGATCAAGAATCACACGCTCCACCGACTGAGCCAGGTAGGAGCCCCTGATCTTTACTTTAAATGACTTAATTTTACGCCATAAAAAATAAAACGATTTTTTAAACTTGCTAAGAAGACTTCCGTGATAATGTATTCTGCGTAGACAAAGGCCCAAATAATCTAGGGAATTTTGACCCAACGGTTATAAAATTAAGCTGTAATGATCTTTTCCAGAAAGAAAAAAGGGATCTTACATAAGAAGTCTTGCAGTTTCCTTAAACTAAATAGGTTTAGCAAACTAATAATTACAGTTCTGATAATCAAATATATTGACACTACTTCCCTCCATTTTTCCCAAATGATTGTGAAGTAAGGAACAAGACCACCAGAGATCTCTAGAAACCCGTGTGGGCTACTGAGTTTTCTCATTCATGTTGCTATCAGTCCGGCTGGTAAACAGCTTCCCGATGTAAAAACAGCCGCACCTCAGGGGTTAGTAAATCAGACAGAGGATGATCTGGGGAACAGTGTCGATGTTGTTCATTATGTTTGTGTCCTGTGCGGGGAAATGCCCTAATTTCGTCCTCAAATGGTAATACAACCAGAGGGTAGCTGTTGCCCAAAGCTCCGTGTGCCCAGTGTGGGTCAGGTGCTTGCTATCTTCTCCAGTCCCTGCCGGGAGGACTGTTTGCAGTCCCAGTGTTACCAGTTAGTGTCGGAAATCTTACCCCAGGGGAAAGAGACTGGCACGGCTCAGAGCTTCTGCATCGGATGTGACAGGCAGTATTTATCTTTTCTTTTTCTTTTACATGAAAACACATAAAATGAAGGAAAGCATACTGTAGAGGTGGCTTGAGGGCATGTCTTTTGAGAATTGTGCCGGATTAAGGGATGGTTTTGCTTAAACGGCTTTTCAAAGTCTGCTCATCTTTTAGATGATGAAGGAAAAATACTTCCATAAATTTCATAAACATTTTTAGAATTAACGTTTATGGAGCCCGTGACAACTGTCACGCACAGTGCTCGGGGTTGGGGTGCTTTCTTTTATAAGATTTAATTTATTTGTCAGAGAGAGAGCACAAGCAGGGGGGAGTGGGAGAGGGAGAAGCAGGCCTCCCGCTGAGCAGGGAGCCCGATGCGGGGCTCGATCCCAGGACCCTGGGACCATGACCTGAGCTGAAGGCAGACGTTTCCCTGACTGAGCCCCCCAGGTGCCCCAGGGCTTGGGTTCTGAGGAAAGGGACAGCCACTACTCAGGACAAGGGAGACCAGCATTTGTCGGCTGTCTCCCATCTTTCGCATACAAGGTACTGTCGAAATACAATCCATGCAGGAGGAGTTAGAGAACCATCACTTTGATGACAAACCCCAGAAGGCAGTTGCTATTACCCCCAGTTGAAAGATGGGGGACCGCGGAGAATGAGCAATGTGGGCCATGGCATCAGGGTAGATGGGTCGGTGGGGTGGCTTCCTGGCCGGTTTCCCGGGCTGGTTGCTGCAGGTTGAGGGTCAGACTTCTGCCCCACGTGTGAGCTCTGGCCGCCGTCTGTGTGTGCATCCAGCCTCTCGTGATGCTGCCAGCATTCACTAGCAGAGGGGGCTCTGCCGTCCTGGAGTCTTCTTTCAGGACCTGGGACCGGGATCCTGAGAAACTCTGTCAGAAAATGGGCAGTGTCTCAGTCACACGGATGTGTAAGAAACTCCCCCCAAACTGGTGGCTGTGATGTCTTCATGAGTCTGGCCTCTTCTGCTTGCACCTGGGCATCCCTGTGAGGCTGCATTCGGCTGGGGACTGGCTTCGGGGGACCTCCCACACACACCGGATGGTTGGTGCTGGGTGTGGCCCGGGGCACCTCCTTCTGCTCCCTGTGGCCCCCCATCCTCCTGGCAGGGTGATTCTGGACTGTGGTCCAAGGAGACGGCAGAAGCAGCAGGGTCTCCAGAATTCCTACAACATCACTTCTGTCTCGTTCCATCGGTCAATGCAAGTCACAGGCGAGCCTAGATACAAGGAGGCAGAGGACCAGACCGCACCTCTGGATGGGAAGAGTGGCCAAGTGGAACAGCCAAGGGCGTGCATATGGGATGCAGAGGGAGGACTCTGTGCCCCTAGAACAGCCTCCTGCCAGGCTACGGTCATGCATGAGGCTTGAGAGGAGCTTACATGCCGTTTCCTGTCCTCGTGTTCCAAGATCTCCAGGAAACTTCATAAGACCTCCCATCACTTGTACTGGGCTTGTCATAGGGCATTTCTCTTACAACCCAAACTGCCTGTCCTAGAACACTGCCCAAGGTCGTAGTGCTTGTTAGCTTTGAAACTGATCATGACCCTGCATCTCCCGATGTCAAGCCTGCACTCCAAATTCATGCCACCCCAGGGAGTCATGCTCACCAGCTGAAACAGAATTCTATCATGGGTTCCCCAACCTGGGGAGGGCCTCAGGGGCACCAAGGGGTGCTGTGGATGCCAACGTCATTCCCACCAAGTGCTGGTACGTGCCCAGACTAACTAACTAGCTCACCTGCCCTACAACGCTCTTGCAAAACGACCTCCACGCTGGTGGCTTGGAAGTGATTGTATCATTCACTCCCTAAGAGCAGTGGCCACTTGGGGATCCCCCATCCTAAGGGACCAACTTAGCCCTTCCTCCACAGCTTCGATTCCCCTGTCTCTCCCTCCAACCCACCACCTCCCTCCATCACCCCGTCCCCACCGCACAACCCTGATCCCCACCTGGACAATTGCACAACTCCCTGTCCAGTCTCCATGTGTCCACTCTTGGGCCGTCTGCTCAGTTCTCCAGCGGCAGCCAAATGGACACGTCTAAACTCACAGTTGATCTCCAGTGGCCCCAAAAGCATCATTCCTCGGGTAGAGCCTAAAATCTTTACTCTCTTGTCCAGCCTCATGGCATGTCACTTTTGCAAAGCTCTTCAACTTCCTTTCATGCCTCGAAACACCACACAAGTGTGTCTCCTTATAGAAACATGACTACCCCACACGCGTCCCCCTCGCCCCGAGTCCCTGCGTGGCGGCTCCCGTGTGGCTTCATGGTTTCGCCAAAGAGCCAGCTTCTCCACGGAAGTGCCATGTATCAGGTGGGCTACCTGTTGGCTGATGGGAAGCACGCATCCACAGGGCATTGTCCCCTAGAGCAGATCGGAGCATCCCATGGTCCTGAGGCTCGCTAAGTGGACCTTGTGCCCAAGGGAGGCTCAGAAAGGACTGAGGGCCTGAATCCTGTGCTGGTGACAAAGTGAAAGGCACCCTACCACGGCGCCATGCCTACGTCCTCACGCTCAGGAATGTGCAGGCCAGCGTCCTGGCGTCTGGCTTCTCTACTTCCATCCTAGGGGCACCCTGGCTTCCAGAAGGGCCAGGGACTTCCCTTGTGTGCCCGGGGCAGTGAGGAGACCAGTCAACCTGGGGACTCCTGGCCCGGATCTCTCGCTTGCCAGAAGCTGCCCCACTTCGTATTTGCATTTCCTTTTTGTTCGAATTTTCTTCCTTCCATTCTGTTGCTCATTCTCCCTTCACATGACACGTTTCACCATTTACTGATTTAGTATCTCCCTTTCCCCCTTGACCACGGTGAAATAAGACAGTACGCGTGTCCAGGCTCCTGGCACACAGCTCTGAAGACCCCGTCACTTCCTAAGAGACAAGAACACTAGCAGCATCTTACACCCTAATACCTGGTCTTGGGCCCCATGCCTGACACAGAGCTCCTCAGCCCCTTTTGAATCTCCTGGGTGAGAGGAGCAGCTTTGATTTAATGAGGTGAGTCTTGGTGCACCCCTGGATGGGGGCTGATCGCCAGAGAAAGCCCAAGCCCTGATCAGAAGCCTGGAACTTGCTGTCCGACCCTCTATTCTCCAGAGGGGAAAGAGGGGCTGGACATGGAGTTAGTGATTGATCAAGCCTCCTTAAAAATCCCAACAGTATGGGGTTTAGAGAGCTTCCGCATTGGTGGACACGTCCATGTGCCGGGAGGGTGACACACCCCAACGCCACAGGGACAGAAGCCTGTGTGCCTGGGACCCTTCCAGACTTCACCCCATGTATCTCCTTGGCTGTTCATCTGTGTTCTTTATTACATAATAAACTGGTAGGTATCCGTTATTTCCCCCAGGTCTGCGTTCTGGCAAATAATTGAATCCAAGGGAGGCAGGTGGTCATGGGAACCTCCAAATGGTAGCCAAGTTGGACAGAAATTGTGGGTAACCTGAGAACCTGCTACTCGGCCTCTGAGGGGAGGGCAGTCCTGTGGGACTGAGCCCTTTACTTGTGGGGTCTGCGCGGAGACTCTGCTTAGTGTCAGAATGGAGTTGAATCGTAGGCGCTCAGCTGGTGTCATCGAATTGCTTGGAGTTGGGGGAAACATAGCCCACATCTGGTGTCACAAGTCTTGTGAGTGTGGTCATCATGTGAGAGTAAAGGAGAAACACACAGAAATGAGTTTTTCCTTTACAACCATCATGGCGGGGGGCACCTGGGTGGCTCCATCTGGGAAGCGTCCGACTCTTGATTTCAGCTCAGGTCATGATCTCAAAGTGGTGAGATCGAGCCCTGTGTCGGGCTCCGTGCTGAGAGTGGACTCTGTTTGGGATGCTCTCTCTCCCTCCGCCTCTGCCCCTCCCCCTGCTTGTGTGCTCTCTCTGATTCTTAAAAAAAAGAAAAAAATACAACCATCATGTAACAAAGCAAGAGACTATGTCATAAAGATTTGATGTCTGAATAGGTAATATTTTCCCATGGTTTGAAAACAAAATATTGGGGGCACCTGGGGGGCTCAGTCGTTAAGCATCTGCCTTCGGCTCAGGTCACGATCCTGGGGTCCTGGGGTCAAGCCCCGCATCGGGGTCCCTGCTCAGCAGGAGGCCTGCTTCTCCCTCTCCCACTCCCCCTGCTTGTGTTCCCTCTCTCACTGTGTCTCTCTCTGTCAAATAAATAAATAAAATCTTTAAAAAAAAAAAAAGAAAACAAAATATTGTATAGTAGATGGGGAGCAGCAAGGTCCCCATCTATGTGGGAATCCTCCTGGTAAACACTGCTGATGAGGGCGCCTGGGTGGCTCAGTTGGTTGAGCGACTGCCTTCGGCTCAGGTCATGATCCTGGAGTCCCTGGATCGAGTCCCGCATCGGGCTCCCTGCTCAGTGGGGAGTCTGCTTCTCCCTCTGACCCTCCCCCCTCTCATGCTCTCTCTCACTCTCTCTCTCTCAAATAAATAAATAAAATCTTTAAAAAAAAAAACACTGCTGATGAATACCTTTATATGTACATATATATGTATATTTTTTGTACATGACGATGTGTTGAGTCAGAGGGTATATTCATCTCTCATGTTGATAGATTTGTCAAGTTCCGTCCGGAATGGCTGTGCCTGTTCACGTTTTCACCAGCAACGTGTGGGAGCCTGTTTTTCTAAGGCTTTCCCATAAAATATTACCAAACTTTTGAATTTTTCTAATTTCACTGCTGAGACATGGTATCCCTGGGTCACTTTTGCCATTTCTTTTCAAACAAACAAGTTCGAATACCTTTTCATGTGTTTCTGTGAGCCCTCGGTTCACACTTTTGGGCCATTTTCCTGTGGTTCTTGATATTATTATTGCCTTGTTGAGACTCTTGACATATTGGAAAGTTACTCTTTATGATGTCAATGGCAAACCTTTGTTTTTCTATTTTAAGCTTTTGTCAGCCATGCTGTCTTTTTGTTCTGATGTACTAGGATTTATATCTTCTCTTTTGTGGCTTCCGCAGCCTGAATCATATTTAGAAAGTCTTCCTCTATCCAATGCCACACAGGAATTACCGCAAGTTTTCTTGTTATATCTTTATGGTTTAATTACACCCGTAAATCTTTTACCACGTTGGGAGTTCATCACGTTGTGAAGTGAGGAATACGGATGCAACTCTGTTTTCCTAATGAGCAGATAATTACCCCAAGCCAGTCCTGCTCTCCCATCCCCTTGAGATGGCCCCTTATTGTATACACTACGTTCCCCATAGATAGAGATCTATTTCTGACATAGCAGAAAGACTTGTGTGTCCGTTCCATTGGTCTGTCAATGTTCTAAGACCCCACAGTTAATTAGTGTTTATACCTCTTTCCTTGATGACTCTGGGATACCAGTCCCAGTCCGTGGGGTTTTCTTCTTCCACACAAGAAATTGTCCAACACCAGCTGGGTGTCCTATAATGCAACTCAAGTCTGACACGGTCTCCCTGGAGATGGCATCAGGCCCCACATGCTAAGGGCTGGGTCCCACAAGACTGCCCCTCCCTCTCTTTCACAATTCCAGGATGTCCCCTGTGTTCCTGACCTACTGGCTGTAAATTGGGGTTCCCACGATCCCCTCCTTAGGTTTAATGAACTTGCTGGAGTGGTTCAGAGAACTAAGAAACAGTTTACTTAGTGGATCGCCAGTCTATTATAAAACGGTAGGGGCACCTGAGTGGCTCAGCCAGTTAAGCATCCGACTCTTGATTTCAGCTCAGGTCTGGATCTCAGGGTTGTGAGATTGAGCACCGTCTTGGGCTCCGAGCTCAAGTGAAGATTTTCTCTCTCCCTCTCCCTTTGCCCCTCCCCTGCTAATGCTTGCACGCTCGCTCGCTCTCTCAAATAAATAAATTAATCTTTTAAAAAGTAATAAATAAAAAGATATAACTCAGAAACAGCCAGAAAGAAGAGCTGCACAGGGTGAGGTCTAGGGAAAGGGCGTGGTGCTTCCATGCCTCCCCAGGGCACCACTAACCCCCGAGTCTCTGCACTCACCAACCTGGCAGCTCTTTGAACCCCATCCTTTTGGGTTTTTACACAAGCTTCACCATGTAAGCATGACTGATGTAATCATTGGCCGTAGGTGAATGAACTCAATCTCCAGCCCCTTTCCCTGGAAGGTCAGGGGTGGGGCTGAAAGTTCCAAACCTTGAATCCTGGTTGGTTCCCGTGGCAACCGGGGTGCTTCCGGTCCTTTGGAGCTTTCCCAAGGTCATCTCATCACCATAATAAGAGACCCCCTTCTGCTCCTGTCACTTAGTGAATTGCGAGGGTTTTAGGAGCTCAGAGCCAGAAAGGGGACAAAGGCCAAATATATCTTTCTTATTATAAATTGCAATGTCATAGAGCTATTTCTCTCTGTTGATTCTCTTCCTTACAAAGGTTTCCTGGCTTCCTACCAAGTTTCTATTTTCATATGAACTTTAGAATCAGTTGGTTCAAAACACAGCTCTTTTGGTTTCTGAGGTATATATGTGTTTTAATCTTTTCAAAACTTACTAAAATTGAAAATATCAAATACGGATACTAAATGTAGGCAAAATAGTATAAGTGAACCCTCGGGGACCAGCACCCAACTTCAATGACCATTTCACGGCCAATCTTTTTCATCAATACCTCAACGCATGTGATCCTCTTATATAATTTTGAAACATATCCCAAATATATCATCTCATCTGTAAATACGTAAATACATAAATCTAAATATAAAATATACAAACATATATTTTAAAAATACATACATCTAAATATATAAATCTAAGTGATAAGAAGTCACATAGGCACCAAAACATTGTTTTTAACAATAATTCCAAATAATAGCCCATAATCGTTTCATCAATACCATCAATACCATAATCGTTTCATCAATACCAAATTTTTTCCGGCTTTTAATTGAGATCAGATTGACTGTGTAGGTTACCTTAGGGAGAACTGACATCTTGGTAGTGGAGTTTTCATATCCACAGAGCAAGTATGTCTTTCCATTTACTGGAGTTTTGGCTTAGTGATCCACCAGTGTTTGGGGGCGGTTCTTCATGGTGGGTTCCCCTCATCCGTGGTTTCAGGTCAACTGTGGTCCCGAAGCAGGTGATCCCCCTTCTGATGTACACGAGGTCAGTACAATCTAACGCTAGGTCACAAGCTTGCATCACTCACCCCCTTCATCCCCTCACCTGGATTTCTCCTTCTTTCAATCATCCCATGAAGGATGAGTGCAGGACACAGTAAGATGGTGTGAAAGAGAGACAGATTACATTCACGTATACTATTATAATTGTTCTATTTTATTATTAGTTGTTACTGTTAATCTCTTACTGTCCTAATTTATAAATTAAACTTTGTCATATGTGTGTGCATATAGGGAAAAACATAGGCTATACGGGGTTCGGTACTATCCACGGATTCGGGCAAACATGTATCCCCCACGGAAAAGGGGGGCTACTGTACGGGTAGCTTAATTCTTTTCTTTTCTTCAAATATTTATTTACTTGAGGGGGAGGGGCAGAGAGAGGGAGACTCTCAAGCAGATTCCCCACTGAGCCCGGAGCCTGACGTGGGGCTCCATCCCACGACCCTGGTCATGACCTGAGCTGAGACCAAGAGTCAGATACTTAACTGACTGAGCCACCCAGGCGCCCCTTATTGTTTTTTTTTTTTGTTTTTTGTTTTTTAAAGATTTTATTTATTTATTTAAGACAGAGAGAATGTGAGAGAGAGCACATGAGAGGGGGGAGGGTCAGAGGGAGAAGCAGGCTCCCTGCCGAGCAGGGAGCCCGATGCGGGACTCGATCCAGGGACTCCAGGATCATGACCTGAGCCGAAGGCAGTCGCTTAACCAACTGAGCCACCCAGGCGCCCACCCCTTATTGTTTTTTAATCGTTGTTGTAACTTTTGTAAATTGTATCCTCTCACTGGTTGTTGTTTGTATTTATGAATGAAATCGATTTCTATATAATAATTTTGTATCCGCTACCTCCCTGCAGTTTCTCCTTGTTTGTAACGTATCCCTTCTTTGACTTCACTGCAGTTCAAGGAATTCACCAAGCCATCTGCAGGTAGTCATGGTCAGATTTCCCCTCTAATTTTTACCTCCAATTTCTCTGGCTTACCTGGTTGCATTGACCGACACCAGCAATCATCACTTCTACATCACTGTTACATATACGTATATGTCAGAGCGGTAACAGGGGCATCCGTGCCTGGTGTGGTTATGGTCGCATGAGTAAAGAAGGCAAAGAGGCAAAGATGCTAGTATGAGAGACTGTAGAATAATATCAGCTTCATTCCAAATACATACATTCTTTTCGCTGCTTCCACAGGATTCATCCTCAAGAGCAAAACCAGACCATTGCATTTATTTTCATATCTTTTACTAGTAAAACTCATTCACATTTTATTGGCAGGTATGAACTACTTTGAGTTTTCCCTCCCACTCCCTTTTGGATTCCTCTAAGTGCAGTGGATCTAAAGGAATAAGAATAGTCCCATATTCTGGACCTGTGGTCATGGCCATCTGCACGGGTTCCTCTCTAGGGGTACTCTCCTGGGGTACCGTGGACCCGGAATCTATATAAACACGTGTACTTCGGGTGTCCCCAGTTGCTGAGGATTTTCAGTTTCACACATAATAAGGATTCAGAAACGTCATGCTGAAAATAAAGAAAAGATACAAATGAATGCCTTATACAGAAATCCATCTCCAAGAATCCCAAGGGGTGCTGATATAATGGGAAATTAGAACTCTTTCCTTCCTAACCAGTATTTTATTAGACACCCAGTCTCATGGATGGAAAATAGGTCCGGGTAAGTGCAGGGCTCATAAGAAGATGGTGCACCCCGGGTGGGAGCGGGAGAGAGACACGGATAAACGATCACATATGAGAAACTTCACAGGTTCATTCATTTCTAACACATATCGCTTTCAGCTCAGATTATCTCGGCATTGGCCAAGAAGTGTCATGTATTTCTAAATCTTCCTGTGCCTAATGACAAATAATGAAAATGTATTTCATATACCTTAATGGCTTTCAGGGGTTTTTATGTTAACAGTTGGTATTTTTTCCCCATTTCCTCTTCCTAACACTCCTCAATGTCAGGAGGACAGATTTGACTCACATTGTCTGATATTTATTTTCTCTTCCTGAGCTCCTGTCTGCCTGCAGCCATCTCCATGGGAGATGACCTAGTGACCACCAAACCTAATAGTATTGAGAAAACCCATTAGATAAGGCAAGGACTGAGAAAATGAATATAGTAAAAATAAAAAAAAAAGTAGCAAATGAGGAAGAATCAGGATTAGAACCCGCTCTGGTATTTGCCTGGTTTTTGGCATTAAAATCCATGTAGCACTTGGAGCTAAAAATGGAAGCTAAGCCAAGCCTTCCTTAGCTCATACTTCTGTCATAATTATCCTCACACAACACTGTGCATCAGCAACACCCACAGACCCGCCCGGGGATGGAGTTCCTCACACCCCACGTTTTCCGGGGTGCTCGTTACCTGGAGCTTGAATGTTTGAACGGTGCTTCCCGTTTTATTATATACGAACTGACCTAGGAAAATTTCTTCTCCCTCACATTGTTTCGAGATGCCCTATGAAGGAAAGCAACAGACAAGGGGGTTCTCATGAGTGGATGCTCGGCTAAAGAAATGGAGGCAGTTGTCTGTCCGGGTAGCAACAATTCACGAGACATCTTTGGCGGTCCACCAGGAGCACGGTGCTGTGGCAGGACCCGGTGCTGACCTATACACCCAAGAGGTGTTTAACTTGGGGGCTTGTGAGGCAGGAGGAGACTGACCACAGGTCTGATTGGATAGATACACAATAGGTAGATAGATTGATCAATCGATCGATAGATGATAGATAGATAGAAAGATAGATAGATAGATAGAGACAGGGAACTAGAACAAATCCCAGCATTGACCCTGGCTCAGTAACTGAATTTGCAGGTGGCATACTTTGAATAAAATAAGCACAAAGTGAGGGGCGCCTGGGTGGCTCAGTCTTAAGCATCCCACTCTTGATTTGGGCTCAGGTCATGATCTCAGGGTCATGCTCTGCACTCAGCACAGAGTCTGCTTGTCCCTCTTCCTCCATTGCTCCCCACTCCACTCTCTCTCTCAAATAAATAAATAAATAAAATCCTTAAAATACACCCACACAAAATGAGTCCCCATGCTGACCCAAAGTTTTCCGAAACGAGATAAATTTAATCCAATTACCAGACTTCGAGAACGCAAATAACTCCATCCAAAAAGTAAGCTTTTGTTGACTGAAAGACCTTAGCGGTATTTGTACGCTCTTTCCCTTGAGCTTTTCCCTTCATCCTCTACCTTCAAAATGGAAGATTTTTGAGAGGAGACAGACTGGTGGAAATGAATTTATTTTGTGAATCTAAACTTTATCATTAGTGTCCTTAAATAATGGCCACACAATAAACAAAGAGTTCATTGGTTCAGTTGTTTGATAATGAAAATATTAATATGTAAACTTTATCAGAAGTTATTTTTAAGTAAGCTCTACGTCCAGCCTGGGGCTTGAACTCATAACTGCGAGATCAAGAGTCACACGCTCCACTGACTGAGCCCGCCAGGCACCCCATCTCGATTTATTAAAAGAATTGTTGGGGCGCCTGGGTGGCTCAGACGTTAGGCGTCTGCCTTCGGCTCAGGTCATGATCCCAGGGTCCTGGGATCGAGCCCCGCATCGGGCTCCCTGCTCTGCAGGAAGCCTGCTTCTCCCTCTCCCACTCCCCCTGCTTGTGTTCCCTCTCTCGCTGTGTCTCTCTCTGTCAAATAAATAAATAAAATCTTTAAAAAAAAAAAAGAATTGTCTACAGCATGATTACATAATGCAGCCACAATTGTATATACCTACGACTCAAAGCTCATACGCAGCTGACCCTTGAACAACACAGGTTCAACTGTGTGGGTGCGCATAGATGTGGATTTTTTGGATAAATACAGCACAGAACTGTAAGTGTGTTTTCTCTTCCTTATGATTTTCTGAGTAGCCTTTTCTCTTCTCCTTCCTTTATTGTAAGGATACAGCGTCTAATATGTATAAGATACAAAATACGTGTTCATCGACTGTTATCAGTAAGACTTGGGGTCCACAGTAAGCTGTTGTAGTTAAGTCTTGGGGGGTCAAATGTACGGGGGGTTTCAACTGTGTGGTAGGGGGTGCGCTCTGTAGTTCCTCTAGCTTTAATCTCACTGGTTCATAAATTGGCTAATATAAGAGAAAAATGATGAGAAGGTTTTTATTGCCTGAGGGGTTACCCATAACTCCCCTGTAATGAGCAACCGAGGGGTCCCTCTGAGATGCGGTTCGAGCGGCTCAACTCCGACCTCTGTCGGTGGCAGATGTCAGCAAGCACCTACCGTGGGTGGCGGCAGGCTCGCCTCAAAGGACAGTGGTTTCCTTTCTGCCTTGTGGCCCAGAATCATGCCATTTACAGGCATTCAAAGGGTGCACAAAGCAGGCTGAGCACCCATGTTTTAACTCCAAGCCCCCGCTCCAGGTAGGGCCACCAAGGAGTTGAAGAAAGGCATAGAGCAACAGGGAACACCTGGGAACAGACAGTAAGACGGAAGGTCTGGAGAAAGCCGATCGGCGACTGGTGTAGTGGCCTACAGCAAGAGTGGACTATCCTGGCAGCACGGGGACCAGCAGCATGCCGCTGCTGCCGTTGCAAATTCCCAAGAAGGACAGACACAGGGCCACGGGCTGGGGGAGGGCGGGGGCTTGCAGAGGGAGCCCATGTACCTATTGTCCCTGTGGGTGGTTGACCAAGCTGAAATCTGGGCACAAGGTTGCAGGATTCCTCCAGGGTCAACCTGCCCCGTAGCATACTCTGGGGGTTCCGGAAGAATCGGCCCAAGCAGAGCACCCACTCGGCAGCCACCACCTTGCATGCACAGCTTTTGGCTGGCTTTTTACCCTTTGGCTCTTAAATGCAACAGACAAGCCTCACCAGACATGAGAGAAAAGCACTTTTCCACAAATAGGAAAAGTGGTATTTGGGAATAAGGACACAGGAAGGAGCAGGAGAAAATGCAACACAACTATAATTAATGTCTATTAATATCTTCCGGAGCTTAAGAGAAGATATTGCATCCATGAAGGAAGAAATTTAGACTCTAAAGAAAGGGAGTTATTTGCAGGAAAAAAAAGTCT
Organism: Phoca vitulina; assembly: GCF_004348235.1. Taxonomy (NCBI): domain Eukaryota; kingdom Metazoa; phylum Chordata; class Mammalia; order Carnivora; family Phocidae; genus Phoca; species Phoca vitulina. Next base: position 2,278,347 of record NW_022589747.1, read on the forward strand.
TAGAATAATCATGACAGCAGAAATGAAAAATTCCACATATGGGTTAGGATATAAGTTGATAAAATCTTTCAGAGGGTGGAACAAAAAATGGAGGAGAATTAGACAGAAAAGATTTTTTAAATAATAGATTAGATGATTAAGTCGAATCCCCAGGATGCAGACATGAAGTTCTGGTCACATCGGAGCAGAAGGGCAGACTGGGCCAGAGGGACATTTTTAAAAAATAAAATAAAGAAGAAACTTGGAAATGATCTGACATGAAGGAACATAATGGCGGGATTTTTACCCTTTGGAAAAAAGAGGTGGGGAATGGTTTTGTGATAGGAATGTAGAAAAGTCAGCAAATTCAGTTGAAATAAGGCATTTGTTTTAATGAATAGGAACATCAAACATTTTAATGAACAGGAACATCAAAGTCTTACACAAAGAAAATACTATTCCAGTATACTGTAGGGCTCAGTGAGAACAACATTCACACAGTCACAGTGAAAACATTGCATATTGATTGAAAGGAAGATACGCCGTCCAGCAGTGTCTCCAACATGACACACAGATGTACCACGTGACCTCGCAATTCTACCTCCAGGTATTGACCCAAGAGAAATGAACACCGATGTCCACACAAAGACTTGGACACGTATGTTCCTGGCAGCGCTCTTCATAATAGTCAAGAAAGAGGAAACAGCTCAAATGCCCATCAGCTGATGAGTGGATATATAAAACACAGTCTATCCACACAATGAAATATGTATTATTCAGCAATTTATTTATTTTTATATTTTTTAATTAATTTTTTTTTTTTATTTATTTGAGAGAATGAGAGAGGGAGGGAGGGAGATGCAGAGAGAGTCTTAAGCAGACTCCATGCCGAACGCAGAGCCCAGCACGGGGCTCGATCCCAAGACCCTGAGATCACGACCTGAGCTGAAACCAAGAGCGGACGCTCAACCCACTGAGCCACCCAGGCGCCCCTATTATTCAACAGTTGAAAAAGTGAAGTGCAGTCACACATTATAGAGCACAGAGGAACTTCAAAAGCATGATGCTAGGTGGAAGGACCCTTTCACTGAAGACCACATATTATATGATTCCACTTACATGAAATGCCCGGAGTAGGCAAATCTGCAGAGACAAAGTAGGTCATGGTGCCAGGGGCCGGGGAACAGGCTCAGCGATGAGAGCTGACAGCTCAGGAGAGCAAGTTTTCTTTTGGGAGCAACAGAAATGTCCTAAAGTTGATCGTGGTGAGGGATACACAACTCTGTGAATATATATACTAAGAGCCACCAACGTGAACACTTTAAGTAAGCAAATTGCTGGTATGTGAATGGCCTCTCAATAAACTTGTTTATTAAAGAAAAGTAAGACCTAAAAACTGGGGGAGGATGGGAGAGCCGTGGACGAGGACTAATCTTCATTTTTCATCAGAGGAAGTCTGTAGATTATAAGCAAAACTGAAAAATCAAAAAGTAAAAGTAGGGGCACTCAATTGGCTTAGTTGGTAGAGCACAGGACTCTCGATTTTGGGGTGGTGAGTTCGAGCCCCACATCAGGCATGGAGATTACTTAAAAAAGAAGAAGTAACGGTAAAAGCAAATATGAAGGCAAGTGTACCGAACCGAGCAGCTAAAACTGTGGCCAAGTGGAAGCTTCCAGAGAGTAGAAACCTGGGACAAGAAGCCCTGGCACAAGAAAAAAGTGTTTAGTTATAAGTATACGAGAATGTTGATTTTTTAACTGTGCACATATAGCTTTGATAAAAGTGAAAAAAAAAAAAAGTAATAGAAATCATCTGGTCCAACCCTCTCTCTTTGTAGCTGGCAAAGCAGAGGTATCGGAAAGAAGTAACTTTCTCACAGTGATGAAAATGGTTAGCTGCACAGTTCACGTGCCGTCCCAGCGTCTGATTCCTTGCCAACCCCCTCCTAGCACAACCCACTCTGAACACGGATTCCGACTGCCTCTCACATAGACGGAAAATTCCTTGGGTGCGCTGGAGATGTTTCCTGAGGGAGACACCTTCTCCGAGATGTGCTCCATGGTAATGGCAGTTGGTGTGATCTTCCTGGCAAGCTTGATCAGGGCGTGACCCTGGGAACCCGGGAAGGCCCAGCACTTCCCAGGGTGGACATCCGGCTGGAAAGAAAACACCGAGTTAATCTCTTATCAGGTGGTATAGATCCACCACTGCAATATTGGTCAGCAAATCACTATTGACCACAGATCTCACTTATGCCTGTAATACAAAGGCATTGTGTGGGGTACATACCACACAGGAAAACTGCCAAGGTACCCAGGGGTTTGGTTGTTCTTTCAGAGCACATTAGGCTTCGATCACTCAAAGCCTTTCATTATAGGATTATCTCTTATATGATTATATAATTTATTTATTATGCATTTTCTTTTATTGCTCTAACTAGACTGTATGTTGCTAGAAGGCAGCCAGTTGGCATCAGTGGTGATGGCATGCTGGTGGCAAAGACAGTGATGGAAGTGATGGTGGAGGTGATGGTGGTGACGATGATGGTGGTGATGATGGTGGTGGTGGTGATGGTGGTGGTGATGGTGGTGGAGGTGATGGTGGTGATGATGATGGTGGTGATGGTGGTGGTGATGGTGATGGTGGTGGTGGTGATGGTGGTGATGGTGATGGTGGTGATGGTGATGGTGGTGATGGTGGTGGTGGTGATGGTGATGGTGGTGATGGTGGTGGTGATGGTGGTGATGGTGACAGTGGTGGAGGTGGTGGTGATGGTGGTGATGGTGGTGGTGGAGGTGATGGTGGTGATGATGATGGTGGTGATGGTGGTGGTGGAGGTGATGGTGGTGATGATGATGGTGGTGATGGTGGTGGTGGAGGTGATGGTGGTGATGATGATGGTGGTGGTGATGGTGGTGATGATGATGGTGGTGGAGGTGATGGTGGTGATGATGATGGTGGTGGTGATGGTGGTGGTGGTGATGGTGGTGGTGGTCAAAGCAGTGGTGGTGGTAAGGAAGAAAATGTACCATTTTCTAGATCTAGAGTCTGCAATGAGATCCGTATTATTGCTCCTGAAGGTATTCCTACCTTGGAAACGGACTTCATGTTTGTAGGTTGTAGTTAAGATCAGTGCTACCATCTGTTGATGTCTACCTAGAGCCTTCTGAATGGAACTCACATGTCAGTGGAGGTCGTATTTGGCAATGTCTCCCATTACACTTGGACTCTGTAGGAATGTGTTGGTCTGGAGGGGGGTAGCACAGTGCTGGCACTTAGGGGCGAGCACCTGGAGCTAACGGTTGTGGAAAGACTGAAGTTTTCAACTAAAGAGGGGGGCTGCAGGATCAATTTAAGGAAAAGATATGGAATGCAAACGTCCTGTTTAAGAAGTAAATAATCTAGCTTACAGATTTTAAAATGATAAAAACAATTAATAATTAATCATTTAATTAATTTTTAATAATTTATGAGTTTACGGCCTATAAAATAAGAAATAATTTATATAGTTTGATAACTATTAAAATGCAAGTAGAGGGGCACCTGAGTGGCTCAGTCAGTTAAGCATCCTACTCTTGATATCGGCTCAGGTCATGATCTCAGGGTCGTAAGATCAAGCCCCGCATCAGGCTCTGCGCTCAGCGTGGAGTCTGCTTGAGATTCTCTCTCTCTCCCTCTGTCCCTCCCCCTCGTCCCCCCCAAAATAATAAAATAAAGTAAAATAAAATGCAAGGTGATGGTTTCAGGTTCTGTGACAAATTCAGAGTGGCCTCCATTTGGGGTGTTAATATTTTCATGATACATAATATGAACAAAATCTTCAAATATAAATAAATTCCTCTTAGTCTAGCTTTTACCTGGAGAATAATATCTGGAGGCATTTCGTAAGTTAAGAACCCGATCCCATGCCAGTAAAGTTTTGCTTTATTATTTTTGTAACTGTCCGAGGTCCCAGCTTCAATGACAGAAGCCCCTGCAAAGAGAAAATAATATTTTAAATAAAGAATTACACATCTCAAGACACATCATTTATATTTTCACCATGTTGTTAGAATAGCGTTCCCAGGCAAATTGCAAGTAAGGTGACGTTCACACTCGGGAATCGGTAGGGGGAGTACGGCTTCCCGCTCTCATTACTGCTGAGACTTGGTCACTTTGAGAAAACATGCTTGCTCCGTGTGGTTTCATAGCATTTCTGAAACTGGTACTGAATGAATTCCAGAACAATTGATTCAGAGGGGGAAATATGATGTGGACTGTGTTTATTACCTCAACGGATGTATGGACGCCCATATTTTAACAGTTCATGTACTGAGACTTTTAAGTCAGCCCAACCTACTTAAAAACAAAAAAGGCATAAAAACCAACAATGTCAGGGCCTCAGTCAGTAGAACATGCAACTCTTGATCTCCAGGTTGTGAGTTCGAGCCCCACACTGGGTGTAGAGATGACTTAAAAATAAAGAAATTTTAAAAATCTTTAAAAAATAAAAAAAATAGAAAATCAAATATAAAGAAAAGGGACAGCTTGGGAGCATTAACTTTTCAGTTTTTACTCACCTGCTGATTTAAGGGCATAGTCGGCCATTTGGACTTGGTCCTCTCTCAACTTTTTAAGGACATAATTTACCAAGTTTGACATTTCCTGTAAAAACAGTAAAAAGAATTCTCTGTTAACAATCTCGGCTACCTGCTTGCGTTTTGACAATTCACTTTGTTGACTTGCACCTAAGGGCCAAATACGAACAGTGAACATTGAGGAGATACACAGAGCCAAGGGCTGCACACGGATTTCTAATGCCCTCCACAGCCCTGAGGGATCACCATTCTCCAGGCCGCTGAGACACATCCAGATGCCCCCCAGTCCCAGCAAGGTCGGAGCCAAGGCCCCTTCGGAAGCCCTAACGACCCCCCATCATGCTCTGCAGGGAGGTGGTCACACGAGGTTGTGCATGCCACCTGCTGGGCCCCCCCCCTTCGTTCGTGTCTCTGTTTAGTAATAAAGATTTGACCATTCTGTAGGTATTTGGGCATCAGGCCATTTACATGGAGTTCATGACTGCTTCTTAGAAAGTATCCATCTTTAGGGCGCCTGGGTGGCTCAGTCGGTTAAGCATCTGCCTTCGGCTCAGGTCATGATCCCAGGGTCCTGGAAATAAGCAGGGGGTCTGCTTCTCCTCCCGCTCCCCCAGCTGACTCTCTTTCTCTCTCAAATAAATAAATAAAATCTTAAAAAAAAAAGGGGGCACCTGGGCGGCTCAGTTGTTAAATGTCTGCCTTCGGCTCAGGTCATGATCCCAGGGTTCTAGGATCGAGCCCCACGTTCGGCTCCCTGCTCCACTGGAAGTCTGCTTCTCCCTCTCCCGCTCCCCCTGTTTGTGTTCCCACTCTTGCTATCTCTCTGTCAAATGAATAAATAAAATGTTTAAAAAAAAAAAAAGAAAGCATCCATCCTTTGAGTTAATACCGGCTTCTTAAGGACGTTCTGATTCTAAGAAAGCAACTGTCCTAGAGGACCCACCGTTCCAGTTTTAACTGACTCAGACCCTTGTCCCGGGGCCATGACAATACAGGGCCAGGAAGGCAGGAGGTGTCAGGGTGAGGTTTCTGCGTGCTTCAGAAAATAGGCATCAAGGGAAGAAGAGAAGAAGCTAGTGTGGGAGACGGGGAAAAGCAGCCAAGCTCATTGGCCTCCAGCATCATGTGCCCTAATCGGGTGCTGATGAGGTCAAGGGCACTAGCTTCGGCTCCGTGAATAAAAATATTCTGCTCTGTAAGTGTTCACAGGCTGCATTTCTGAATGATCTTCTGTGTGTCTTACGGGAAAATAAAACGGCATCGGGTATTGACTTGGGCAGGAAGTCCGTCGGATGGCAAGTCTTCTCTGTGACACAGGGATCACAGACAAGCGGGTTCCCAGGGCAAGCTTTCTTGAGGTAAGCTCCTGTCAGGGAGAACCTTCCGGAGGAGGACAAAGCATCCAGTGCTTGAGTTTTCTGCTCCCAGAAGCCGTGCAATGCGACCCTCCCAAGCGCCCTTACCTCATCGGTGGCCTCCAAGGGCTCCTGGTCCTCATCTCTGTCCACGTTCCAGCTGTAATTGCGCAGACCGTCCTGCATATCTCTAAGCAATGCCTTCAGAACATCTATTTGTTCAATTAAAAATAGAATTTCACGGAAGTTGTTCTCCAGAGTCTGGCTTTCCTTCCTGTAAAGGGAGACCCCCCGATGTGAAGGGAGGGAGCCTGGGCTTCCTGCCATGGGTTGGGCTTCAGAAGTGGCAGAGGAAGAGGATGTTGGAGGAGAGACCAAGTCTTGAGAGAGGGAGTTGGGGATGCCCCTTGGTCTAAAGCGTCGCCTCTCACTCCCTATGCACAGCAAGGACATTCAGGGCAAGAAGCTTCCAGAAGGTGTCCCAATGCTTGGGGCACGCTCTATGCAGGCAAGTAGGGCTCCTCCAACCTTATGCGTCCCTGGTCTCTCCCTGGGGACTCTGCTACCCTGACCGGAGGCTGCATGACTTCACAGCATGAAGCCTAAATCCCCATGGGCCACCTTGTTCCCTTGTTCAAATGGGGAACACCCTGTATTTCCAGGGGGATATGGAGCAGGGGTTTCATCCTGAGCCCTGAGGTCCTATGGATGAGGCTCAGGCAAGGAGGGTGGCTGGAGATTACAGCTGGGGACAGCCACCTGTCCCTGCTGACAGCAGGAGGGTGCAAGACGTTGTTTTCGCAGAATGGCTTCCGCCACTTGGACAGTTTGAAAATTACTGGTGGACACAATGAGTACGTGTCAAGCCAGCAGGTGTTTCTTTAGGTTGAAAAATGTAAGCACTACTCACCTACGACTTTCTTCCCCCCCAGTTTGTAAAACAATACAGGTTCAAGGTTTGGCAAATACAAAACTCTTCAAGAGATAAACACTGCTGCATTTCTGTGTGTTTGTAACAGTTTTTATTCCATGAGAAAAACTAGTAACAAAATACAGATCCTGATTGTGATCTTGTGTCCTGCTGCACTTCCCAGGTCCTAGATATGTTATTATGTATTATAATCATTAAATATTTACATTATTCATTATTAGTTATTTCGAAGGCTTCATAATTCCCCATTACACGGATAGTCTCAAATGTATTTAACCATTGGCCTGTTTTTCTTCTCCAAGTGGTTTTCATTTTTTTAAATCATAACTAATCTTGAAAGCACGGCTCAGTGTATATTTCCTTAAAGAATGAGCCCCAGAAGTGGGAGTGATTTTAGTTTCATGGTTTTAGAAAAACATTCCGCTGCTGGAGTCACACCAGCAAAGTCCCCCGAATCAGAAAACCTCACTCACTTTAAAAGCTCCAGTTGTTCTTTTGGCGTCCGAAGTCTGGCCTGGAAGAAACCAAAGGACCCCAATCATTCGGCATCTTGCCTAGTCAAGCAGAGTTAGTGTTCTTATTCGTAAAGGGGAAAGAAATCACATTTGCACCCGGATAGACATGCATGACGGGGGGGACGCCGAGGGTCCTCTAAGACACCTGCATGTCTGTCTGCCTTCCTGTAAATGGTTACATTTTGTGGGGATGAAGCAACACCCAAATCTGAAAGTGACAACTGGAGTCTAAGAGGGGCTGTTTCTCAAAGTAGTGAAAGTGAAGGGGCGCCTGGGTGGCTCAGTCGTTAAGTGTCTGCCTTCGGCTCAGGTCACGATCCCAGGGTCCTGGGATTGAGCCCCGCATCGGGCTCCCTGCTCCGTGGGGAGCCTGCTTCTCCCTCCACCTGCCAATCCCTCTCTCTCTCCCTCTGTGTGAGCTCTCTCTCTCTCTGCCTCAAATAAATAAATAAAATCTTTAAAAAGATATCTAAAGAGAAGGGAATGCTGTTTAAAATCAATTGTAAATTGAATAAAAACAGCTTCTATTGCCCATAGCTATTGTAGCTCAAGTCTGAAGGCTGCTTGGAGGCAGAATTTCTTCGTCTTTGGGGGTCTTTTTCTCTTAAGACCTTCAACTGAGGGGCGCCTGGGTGGCTCAGTTGGTTAAGCAACTGCCTTCGGCTCAGGTCATGATCCTGGAGTCCCGGGATCGAGTCCTGCATCGGGCTCCCTGCTGAGAAGGGAGTCTACTTCTCCCTCTGACCTTCCCCCCTCTCATGCTCTCTCTATCTCATTCTCTCTCTCAAATAAATAAATAAAATCTTTAAAAAAAAAAAAAAAAAAAGACCTTCAACTGATTGGGTGAGGCCCACCCATATTACGGAGGCTAATTTGCTTTACTCAAAGCCTATCAATTTAATGTTAATCACATCAAAAAATGCCTTCACAGCAACATCTAGAACTAGTGTTTGACCAAACATCTGGGCACCTAGCCTAGTGAAGGTGACCCATAGAATTAGCCATCGTAATAGGGGTAAGCCTCCAAAGTCCTAGCTCATTCCAGCATCAGCTGAAAACTCTAAAGTCCATAGCCTCATCTAAGTAGCACCTAAGTCCGATATGGGTTAAGATCCCAGACAGAATTCATCCTGAAGCTAATTCCCCTCCAGCTGTGAGGCTATGAAACCAAACACGTGATGTGCTAAACACAGTGATGAGACAGGTGGAGGATAGACATCCTCATTGCAAAAGGAAGAAACAGAGAAGACAAAAGGTTCACAAACATTCAGTCTACGGTAGGAGCCTGCTGGGATCAGAGGCTGGAGAGGATTTGTAGGTCAAACTGTAGCTTAGTCATAAAACCACTTAATAGGACTCTGGTCCCTACACTAATTCTATTAGATATTCACATGCAAAACAAAGGTAACACACTGCAAGTTGGAGCATGTTAAATTTTAAACGAGTGACATACAAAATGATTTAACAAAACATCACCTGATAATTATAAAGCCTCGAACCGTATTCTGCAATTAGAGCATAAAATTGTCTGGATTTCTGAGGAAACTCCGTTTCTTTAAGCCACATGTGATTGCCAAGTCCTGTTAAAGAAAAGACCAACTCTGATGGAAGAGTCTGTCTGCAAGCATTTATGATCGTCTACAAGTACGTTTTCTAAAGATCTTTAAGTCATCTCTCCACCCAACGTGGGTGACATGACATGACACCGAGATCAAGAGTCGCGCGCTCCTCCGACGGAGCCAGCTGGGTGCCCTGATATGTTACATGCATTGATAAGAATTTCTCTAAGCATGAAGGATACATACACTCTTAAATAGAATATCAGATCCTTGGGTGACAATATGGAAAATGGCAATATTGGGTACTTAACAAAATCAGGTCTCTGTTGAAATGTTCATACACGGGCGAAGATGAACAGGATCTACTTTTGTTGGACTCTGAAATCTAATCCCAAACTTACAGCCACCAGAGGACTGAAGAAAAGCAGATTATTGTTAAGAATATGGGATTCCTGCTCCCCTGCGTGCCATCCCTCGGTCCCCAGCATGGTGGCAGGGACTGGGAGCACGGGGGGATTGCTCGTGCAGCTTGCTGGTTCCAGGGGGCTAATGCAGACTTGTTCTTAATCTACAGTGACTGGGAGTTTTGACCGTCCCAGTGTTCCCACTCCCTTGGGCTAGAAGGGTTTTCTGGGAGGCTGTGATATCTGTTGAAAGATGGGAGCCTGGGTGGCTCAGTGATGGAGCGTCTCCCTTTGGCTCAGGTCATGATCTCTGGGTCCTGGGATCGAGCCCAAAGTTGGGCTCCCTGCTCAGTGGGGAGTCTGCTTCTCCCTCTGCCTCTGCCCCTCCCCCCTGGCTCATGCTCTCTCTCTCTCTCTTGCTCTCAAATAAATAAATTATATCTTTGAAAAAAAAAACTTAAGGACATAAATTGGCCTTCCCCACCTGGGCAAGGAATAGGGAATGGGGCAAGGGGCAGACAGACCCAAAACATGGGAGGGAGAAGTCAGAGGAGGAAGTCTCTCGTGGGAATAGGGCTTGGAAGGGAAAAAAGAATGTAACACTCATGTCCGGAAGTGGATGCATGTTCAGAAGAGATCATAGAGAGGATCCCGGGCTTGCGTGTCAGGTGGCTGTGTGAGCCAGAGGTGGAGGTTAAAGCAGAGTCGTGGGTGGCCCAGCTTAGCCCTGAAAGAGTGCCCCAGCTTAGCATCACAGGATCAAGACTCGGAGAGTCCTCATTCCCTCTCTCTCTCTCTCTCTCTCGATGACTCCAGGAAGTCTCTGTCAGGTCACTAGCTGACCACTGAGATAGCAAACAGTGACCATAGTAAAAAATGACTACAGCCCTCGAGGAGGACTAACAGCAATCTCTGGGAGAGGGGAAAAAATCTGACTTCCAGAGTTACCATATTAAAATATTGAAATGCCCCGTTTCCAACACAAAATTACAAGGCACACAAAGAAACAAGCGAGTATGGCCCATTTAAGGAAAAAAAAAATGGACCGAAACCATCCCTGGGGAAGTCCAAACACTGGACATAGTAGGTAAAAACTTTATTTAAAAAAAAACGTTTTATTTATTTATTGAGAGAGAGAGAGAACTCGTGCGCACATGCAGGCGGGGGGAGGGGAAGGCAGAGGGAGAGGGAGAATCTCAAGCCGACTCCCCTCTGAGCATAGAGCCCAATGCAGGGCTCAATCCCACAACCCTGAGATCATGACCGGGGCCAAAACCAAGAGTCAGATGCTTAACGGACTGAGCCACCCAGATTGGAACCTTGATTTTACTGGGCACTCTGTGCTTCAAGTCATCTATATATTAAAGAGCAATTTTCCATGTCCTAGGGGGCGCGACGTGGGATATTGGCAGCAGAAACCTGCAAACGGCACGTTCAGCCATTTCTTCAGCCCCCTGGGGATGAGTGAGAGTCTTTCGTGCCATCTATCTGCGACATTTATTTCTTTCCAGAGCTTTCTCTGGCATTTCCACAGAGATCCCCCTCCCTACACAGAAACATCCTGAGACATGGCTTTAAGGACCTTACCTATAAGAAGAAGAGTCAATATAGACACCGTGCTTATGACAATCTTCCACGACTGGGTTAACCTGAAGAGAAGAAAAACAAAAAGAACATAAGGGTCCAGCACCAGTAACCTGTACTTTGAACGTGAAACTAACCACTACGACCAAGTCCACAAACGTGCTCTTTCTAGGCTGAGTCTGAGAATTAATTTACTTCCTAACCGAACTTTGGAATCGAGAGAGAACAGTTTCTGGGGTGGTGTATTTACACACTCAACCAGACGTCCCCCCCCTCAGGTCACACGTGTTACGGTTACGCTGGGGTTTATGTCCCGTGTACGCCCCAGCGTTTTCGTGTGTGTAATAGATACTTACAAAGGATGTACCAGAAAGGGTTATCCTTGCGGTCTGAAGGCAGAAGGAGAAGAGCTTAGAGTCTGATTTCATGGAAATTAGGTATTGGGTGCCTCAGTCGGTTAAGTGTCCGACTCTTGGTTTTGGCTCAGGTCTTTTTTTTTTTTTAAGATTTTATTTATTTGACAGAGAGAGAGAGGGAGAGAGCACGAGCAGGAGGAGAGCAGAGGGAGAACGAGCCCCGCGTTGGGCTCCACCCTAGGTGAAGAGCCTACTTTAAAAAACAAAAAAAGAAAGTAAGTAATTGGTATTCAGTGAAAGAACTAGGATGATTAACAACTATCTGATGAAGTTCTTTAAATAATCATAACACTTCCCCTCACTTTTTCTTGCAGTCTACCCTCTACACAGAAAAAGACACAAATCTTTGTGGACTTTTACAGGATGAACACACCCGTGTCACCTCAGCAAGAATGAGCAAAAGCCCCCCCAGCCCCATCACACCCTGCGCTTTCCATCCCAAAGGTCACCTCTGTCCTGACCCAGAAGTTTTTCTCGGTTCTTTGCCCTCAGAGGGAGGTGTATCTTGAAAGCACATCCTCTGTAAATATTATTTCTTGGTCATGTGGGGGGGTCCACTGCCTAAAGAGCGTTATTCAAAGGTGCATTTACCGCCCGGGTGAGCCCTCCCGATGGGCTGCATGAAATAAAAAGGACCACGTGCAAATGTTCGGCAAAGGTTACTTCTGCTTTTTGATAAAACCCTGGCTGTCAGCCTCTGCATTTTAAAGCCCCTTGGATGCCTTTGCATGACCTGTGGGAGCCTGTCTTCTGCGGGGAGCATGCTTTGCTCCTTTAGATTGGGACTGTCCAATACCTCTTCTTGTATCATGACAAATGATGACAAAACTTTGTAGCCCTCCCTCGTTTGTATGGGAGGGTTTGTTTCCGTGCAAGCGCTCTGCTGGCACCACTCGTGTGGCTATTCTGTGACTTTTCATTTTTGTTTTCCCAGCAGGCAGCGCAGAGGGGACAGGGGAGGGGGGCTGGGGTCTTTGCCCTCCTTCCCCCCCGCTCCCCCCGCCCCGGGTGGGCAGGGAGTCTCTGCGGCCTCCTTCTGGCCAATCCACACCTGCTCTGACAGCAGGATGCAGTTATTGGCTCCAAATCCGTGCCCACTAACCATGCAGTCATTTGTCACCCAAGAATGCGCTCAGCGTACTCTGTGTCTGGGGTCCTCAACCGCGGGGCTAAGCACCATAAATCACAGAGAACGGACAAGCTAGGTAAAGACGGGAATAATCCGTAAATCTGTAAAGTAAAATAGTAATCTTGCTGCTGCTGAGGTTCATTCTACTTTAGAGGTGGCTTCTGGTTCACAATCCTTGTGCCCCGTGGGCTGGAATGAGTCAAAGTACCCCCGGCGTGGTGATCAAGAGACACCTGCCAGGAAAGTGTTCGGAAATGACTTTCTCTCAAAAGGAGAAAGGCTTTTATTGGGCTATTTTCCAAGTAAACAGAGCACGTCTGGCCTGAGGCACATATATATGCGATCTGATAGCAATCGTTCTTCAGAGTTACGTACCTGCTGGCGTCGGGGTTCCCGTGCTCCGAGGGCAGGATATTAAGACTGTCGCTGTCGCTGGCTTCCTCCGAATGACTTCTACAAAACCTGGCGGCCCTTCTCGGCTTCGGCCTTCCACTCATTTCCCCCCACAAGGTAGCAAAGAGCTGGGAGAAGGAAGAAGAGCATCCGTGGGCTTTTTGCTATTTTAGGGAAAGTATGACGCCCTACAGAGAGGATCTGGGGTTGCTTTCTTGCCTTACTTCCCGGCTGTTTCTCCTTCCAGGGGAAACTGTGAGCGAGCGAATCTGGAACCGCCGCAGACCTCTCTGTTGCATCACCTTCTGTGATGCATCACAATGGAAACCCCACCCCGTGTCAGGTGGGGCACCTGCAGCCGCCTCTGGGCCCACACCTCGTCCTGAACGCGCGTGTTCACGCCTCGCTCTAACAGCTTCTGAACGGCCCGCGGTCCTGCCAAGGTCCCCCTGTACCCAGCTCTCTGCTGTCACAGACCAGGGGTTTGCTGCGTCCCCTTCACAAGTGAAATACCACGGAGACCATGGGAGGCCCCAAGATCCCACTCCCCAGTGTCACTCCTGTCCCTTCCTTCCCACAGGGAACTATGATCTGGAAACTGATACATGGAATTCCGCGTATTTTTAAATATTTTAGTGCCGGTATATGAGTCCATACAGAACACAGTATTGGGTGTGTGTTTTCGACTGAAACGCCCTTCCTCCGCTTTCTCCCGTTGTCTTGGGATGTTTTCACTCCGGCTCGCTCGCTCTCACTGCTGCACAGCATTCGATGATACATGTTATCACCTCCACGTCCCGTCATTTACCTGCTCTTGTAGGGACGCACGCTGAGGCTGCTTTTAGTTTCTCAGCAACACAAAGAACGGCCAACGCCCGTCCTCGCACGTGTCTCGGGCACACCCGTCGCCAGGGCCACACCGAGGAGAGCGTTTGCTGGCTACACGGTCCGTGGGTGACAGCTTTGCAGCATGACTCACGGGAGCGTGAAGCAGGTGGCTGCTGACGGGGATGACGGGGGTTCTGCCTCGTGCGTTCCTGTGTGTGCCCGCACGTGTCCGTGCGTGCCTGCGTGTACACAGCGTGTGCACGTGTCTGTGTGTATGTATATGCGTGTCTTTGTGTGTGTGCCTCTGTGCGCGTGTCTGTGTGTGCAAGTACGCGTGCACACGTGTGTGTGCGCGTGTGCATGTGACAGTTTGGTCTTTTTCCTCTTACGATTTTGAGTATTTTCTCTCTCCCTCTTTGGTGTTCCTCAGTTTCAGCTCGATTCACTGAAGTGTGATATTAGTTCTGATTGTTCCGATAGACTCTGCTGCTTTAAAGGTCCATTTGGGCGCTTGTGCATTTCCTCAGTTCTGGAATATTCCCCCCCCCATCAGTTCTTCAAGTGCTGCTTCGCTGCCGGTGTCTCTGGTTTCTCGTGATGCCCACCTAGCGACACTGTGAGTTCTCTGGATCTACTTTCCCCATAGCTCACTGCCGCGTTATAGTTGGTGTTTTTGTGAGTTTCTCCCCTCTTTTTATCTATGCTGGTTTCAGGGTGAATTCATAAGTGCTACTTTACAGTTCGCGGATCTGCTCTTTGACCCTGTGAGGTCCGGATCTATCCCAAGAAATCCCAGCACATCTCCTTTACTGCCTCATCGTCCCAGACTCAACGGGGACAGCACGGAGCAGAGGAACACACTGCCTCAGGGCCACACTCTGACCCCCTCTGCAGGCTGTTCTCCCTCCCACTTTCTCGTTTCCTTTCAAGGCTACGGAATGCGCATACGATGACATATTTATGTAAAATGTGGTTATGAACAAGTACATATCTGTGTCTGTGTGTATCTACAAATATACTCATCTCTTCACATTGTGGACTCGGTGGCTCACCGTACACCATGCTCTGCAACTTGCTTTTTTCCCTTAAAACATCTATCTTGGAAGTCCTCCCGACTCACTTGGAGGTGACCTTCTCCAGTCTTTCATGGCTGCATGCTGTTTTCCAAGGGCCAAAATCTGTCCAACCTGCCCCATACTGATGAGCTGTTTTTAAATTTTTTATTATTTTTAAAAAGATTTTATTTATTTATTTGTCATAGAGAGAGAGAGAGCACAAGTAGGGTGAGCAGCAGGGGGAGAGGGAGAAGCAGGCTCCCCACTGAGCAGGGAGCCCTATGCGGGACTCGATCCCAGGACCCCGAGATCATGACCTGAGCCAAAGGCAGATGCTTAACCAACTGAGCCACCCAGGTGCCCCAATGAGCATTTTTTAAAAAAGATTTTATTTATTTATTTATTTATTTATTTATTTATTTATTTATTTATACAGAGTGATCAGGGGGAGGAGCAGAGGGAGAGAGAATCTCAAGCAGACTCCACACTAAGAGCAGAGCTGGATGCTGGGCTCGATCTCACAACCCTGAGATCATGACTTGAGCTGAAATCAAGAGTCGGATACTTAACTGACTGAGCCACCCCAACACTCCTGATGAGCATTTTGACATAGAAAACAACATGCAATAAACAACTGTGAGCTTACATTATTCTGCAGCTACCAATAAAATAGATTTTTAAGAAGATATACCCTTTCTTCTCCTGGCTAAGACCCTTGTTCTCCAGGGATCTGCTTTTTTGGTCTACCAGGTTTTGTTTCATTTCTTCCTTCTTTTGTTTGAAAATTTCTTTTTTTTAAGTCAATATTAGTCCTTCATTTATTTCTCTAAGCGTTGTGTACTTATTTTTATTTTTTAATCCTCTTTTTAAATATTTTATTTATTTCAGAGAGAGAGAGCAGGAGCACGTTTGGGGTGGGGTGGCAGAGAGACAAGCAGACTCCCTGCTGAGCACAGAGCCTGACGTGGGGCTCAATCTCAGGACCCTGAGATCATGACCTGAACTGAAACCAAGAGTCGGACACTTAACCAACTACACCACCCAGGAACCCTTCATTTTAGATTATTATTATTAAATTAAAAAAAAAAAAAACCACTTAGTTTAGAAATCCCTCCTGTTGGTGAGGCTCTGTTGTAAAGAGTATGCCCCCTGATGGAGAGGGGGCAGATGGAGTCCTGGGGGAGGATGTCTAGGGAAGAATTGTCCAGACCTTTTAGCTGCTCCCTGTTGGATATGTAACAAGGATGGGCAAAAGCGGAAATGAACATGTGCCCTGGGAGTTGAAATAAATCAGCTCAGTCAATAACAGGGGTAAACCAAGAGAGACCAGACAGGCAGGAGAGGTTCAAGGGCTTTGAGAAATCAGAATTTGTACTCACATGCATTTTTTTCCTTTTCTCAAAATATTCCTGAGCAGGAGCTATCTATATAAGATATATCTATAATAAGATGTCTATATACATGATACATAATATATAAACTCTTATATATGATATAATAAGATATATGTAATAAATAAGGATATCTATATATAGATAGGCGTATAAGATATATGTAGGAAGGGAGCCTGGGTGGCTCAGTAGGTTAAGCTCTGCCTTCAGCTCAGGTCACGATCTCAGGGTCCTGGGATTGAGCCCCACGTCGGGCTCCCTACTCACTGGGGAGCCTGCTTCTCCCTCTCCTTCTACCCCACCCCCTGCTCATGCACTCGCTCGCTCTCTCTGTCTCTCTCAAATGAATAAATAAAAAAATCTTTTAAAAAAGATATATGTACGATCTACATTTTATCTAAACATCTACAAATAAAACCGCATAAAATGTGCATCAAGTGGAATTGTGTGTGAGGACATTTGGATCCTTCTAAACTCTCGGAACTGTTATGGCACAGAAAGCCCACCGTGATAAAGGGTAGGAAATGAGATCTGCTCGTTCTCAGCTGATTACCCTGCCTCACCTTTTCATCTGCACTGCGCCCTACCTAGATTCTTATTTGACCTGACATCTGGAAACACTGCTTTCAAGCACACTCCGGAAGCAAGAGCTACGGTCTCTCCACCCAGTCCCAGCCCCGGCACCTGTGCAGATCCCCAAGCCAGCCAGGCTGGAAGTCCGCACTGAAGTCAGGTGTTTGGCAGAAATCTGAATGCACTTCCCCAGGAACATGGCCAAACTGTCTCTCCATTTACAAACACAGAAATGCTCCTGAAAACATAGGGTATGAGAAAGCACGTTTACATGACCATTTCACTATTGATACACAGTTGGCAGAAATGGCTCTTGGCTGTTTTGTTTTTTTTAAATTTTATTATGTTATGTTAGTCACCATACAGTACATCATCAGTTTTTGATGTAGTGTTCCATGATTCATTGTTTGTGCATAACACCCAGTGCTCCATGCAGAACATGCCCTCTTTAATACCCATCACCAGGCCAAGCCAACCCATCCTCCCACCACCCTCCCCTCTAGAACCCTCAGTTTGTTTCTCAGAGTCCATCGTCTCTCATGGTTCGTCTCCCCCTCCGATTTCCGCCCCCCTTCATTTTTCCCTTCCTTCTCCTAGGCTCTTGGCTGTTTTACTTGCTGTTTTTTAGTTTTGAAGTCGATTTAATTTTAAAGTTTTTTTTTTTTTTCGCCATCTGGACACCCAATGTGGGGCTCAAACTTGCCACCCCACATCAAGAAGAGTCTCGTGCTCTTCCAACTCAGTCAGGTGCCCCTATTCGTCCTCTTTTTTAAAAAATGCATGAAACAAACGGGAGATTGACAAGCAAATCTTCCTGACAAGATCTGACAAGAAACTTCCCGGGGTGGAGCTCCTCGGGGACCAGGAGGCCGCCCCGCCCCGCCAGCAGCGCGGCCCCGCCCCCGCCAGCGGCGCCCCGCCTCCCCCGGCCCCGGCTCCGCCCCCGCCTGGCACCGGCTCCGCCCCCGCCTGGCCCCGCCCCCGCCCCCGCCCCCGCCTGGCCCCGGCTCCGCCCCCGCCTGGCCCCGCCCCCCGCTCCCGCCTGGCCCCGGCTCCGCCCCCGCCACCGCCCGGGCGGTTGACTGGCGCCCGTGCTCCGCCCCTGGCTTTGATTGGTCGGCCGCGTCCCCGCAGGCTTTCCCGATTGGCTACGGGCCCTCCCGCCGCGCCCGCCGGTTGGCCACCGAGCCGTTTCCCGGAAGACGCAGGTTGTTGCGGTTCCGCATCCGCTGGGAGTGCGAGGTGGGCTCGGCCCCCAGCGGCGGCGGGTAGAGTCGGCTCGGGCGGTGCGGGCCGCACTCACGGAGACCCTCGGCAGACCGGTGAGCGGGCGGGGGGCGGGGGCCATCTGTCACCCCGGGCCCGGAGAGCAGCCGGCCCCCCGCGCGAGCTGCTGCCCCGCGGTGACCCCGCACGGACGTGCCCCTGCTGTGTACCCACGCTCATCCGCTGTGCCCTGCTGTGTGTCCGCGTGAACGTGCCCTTCCTCATGCTCGCGTGCGTGTGCCCCTGCTGCACACCGGGCGTGGCCGGGCGCCTGCTGCATACCCGCGTGGTCGAGCGCGCCTTCCTGAATGACGAGACGCCTGCGTACCTGGCAGGTGGAGGTGGACGGAGGGAGGAGGCCGTCGGAAGTGGCCTTGGCAGCTCAGCCCCGGCGGCGTTCCCTGCCCCCCGAGAACAGCCGGCCCCGCGTGGCAGCCCCGGCATGAGGAACACAAGCAAGGAGCTGCACGGCGCGGCGAGCCGCTATGCTCCCTGCGGTGAGTGACCCGCGAGGGGCGCCCGCGTTTGCCCTGAGCCCGGCATCCTGATTCTGCGCCTGGGACAGGGGTGAAACGAACAGGCCCTCAAACAAAGCCGCTGCTGGGCCCCAGGGTCGAAGCAGCTTAAAGGGAGATGGGAAAAGAAAAGGAAACACAAAAACAAGCAAACAAACGAAAACCAGCCAGTCTTCTTTATGGTCAACAAAAAGAAAACCAGGCTTCCTATTGTTGCCTCCGCTGTTGGAGGATATAGGGTCTCTGAAATTGTCCTGTAATAGTTGGACCCTAGGTAAGCCTCAGCTGTTTCCCTGAATGTAAGCACTTGCTTTCTCAGCTGCATCCCAGAGCATGTCACGATCTATCTTCTGCCCGTAATTTATGCCCCCACCAAGTTAACCATGTCTGGGGCTTTAAGTGGCTGGACGCCGAGAAGAAGAATTGGGTGGAGGGTCCTGTGGGGCAGCTGGGCAGAAGGGAGGGAAGGAGAGCTGGATGCTCTGGTCTGTGTGTGCCTCTTGTCTTGATTCCTCTCCTTCTTGTGAATGTGGGAAGAAAGGCTGGAGAAGGGGGGTTTGGGTGCTCCCCTGGGAGCCGCGGGGTGGAAGCTGGTGGGCACCTGCCGCGCTCACATCCGCTCAGAAGGGTAACGGAGCCTGGCCTTCTCATTCCTAAATGAGCTTGTCCAGAGCTCCCACTGCCATTGGCGAAACCGTGGCTGTGCTGGGAACTGGGGGGGGGGGGGGGGCTGACCGGGTCCCCTTCTCGGCCGTGGGCTCTCAGCCTGTGTGTGACTTCTCCCAGCCTTAGTGGCCTCCCCTCTGTACACGACACCAGTGGACACTGACAAGGGCCAGACGCTTCTGTACACTAACATTTAACCTCAAAACAACCTGACGTGGTATCACTCACCCCGCTTTATAGACGTGGAAGCTAAAGCACAGAGAGTTTTAGGAAGCTGCCCGAGGTCACACGTCTCCCGGGGCTCCTCTGCTCAGGCTCTGCAAGGCTGCGGCGTCCCAAAGGCAGGAGCGTGGCCACCAGCCTTCGGGAGCCTCGGGCTAAGTGGGCATAAAACACCGCCTTGTGACTAGAGATCCGAGAGCCCCAGAGTCCCTCTCAGCCTGTCTCCTTATTGATAACGTAAGGATGCCGGTATCCTGCAGGTGAGGAGGCGGGGAAGCCACATCAAGAAATCTGCGTGGGGTTGGGGGGGCGCCTGGGTGGCTCATTCGGTTAAGCCTCCAGCTGCTGGTTTCTGCTCGGGTCGTGATCTCAGGGTCCTGGCATCGAGTCCGACACCTGCTTCCGTGCTCACGGGGAGTCTGCTTGACATTCTCTCTCTCCCTGTGCCCCTCTCCCCCACCGCCTAATGGGCTTGCTCTCTCTCTGTCAAATAATAAATGAATCTTAAAAAAAATCTACGTGATACCCAGTGCTCCTGGTAAAAATGAAACAAACAAAAAGAAATCTGCATGGTAGTAATTGATCACAGTAGTACTGATAGTAATTACTGGACAAGTACCAATACTTTCTAAGCGATAGGAGCTACAAGTCAGTTCTCATTCCTCCCACCCGGTGTGTGTGCGCATGTGTGCCTGCGTGAGCTTCTCTGCACACAGTTACAGATGCCTGGAGTAGAGGTCAGTGCCTCCCGAAGCTCCGGTAATGAGAGCTGGGAGGTACACTGTTCTCTGTGGATTAATTAGTAATCAAAACACAGAGGAAAGATAAAGCAAGAAGTGCATGCCTTCCCTCTGTAAGGGAAAATATTTGAACTGACTGTGTTGAGAGTAGGAAGCTGCTTAGCTCTTCCTCCTAATGCTTAAATTACCTGTGAGCTTCTGCCCCCATTCTTAATGCTTTTTTTTCATTCTCAAAAGTATAATGTTGATTCAGCTAATTGCTGTGAGTTAGATATTCAGATATTTTGTTACTTAAATATCATTCGTTTTCATGCAGTGAACTCAGCTTTAGTTGGAAGTAGAAATTGGATGTGTAAGCTTTTACCTTTAGAAGACAGTTGTTCATGAGATCCTTCTGTGTTACATAAATTAATTTTTTAAAAGATTTTATTTATTTATTTGAGAGAGAGAGTGAGCAAGGGGAGGGGCAGAGAGAGAATCTCAAGCAGGCTCTGAGCTGAATGCAGAGCCCGACATAGGGCTCAGTCCCAGGACCCTGAGATCAGGACCTGAGCTGAAACCAAGAGTTGGACGATTAACCAACTGAGACACCCAGGCGCCCTCTACATAAATTAATTTATTCAGCACAGTTTTTCTATGCTCCTACCATATCAGAGTTCTCCAGAGCAACAGAACCAACAGTGCATCTCTCTATCATCCATCATCTATCAATCTATCAATCTAATCTATCTATCAAAGGTTTATTCTAAGGAACTGGCTCACATGTGTGGCTGGAGACCCAGAGAAGAGCTGATGTTGCATCTTGAGTCCGAAGGCCATCTGGAGGCAGACCCCCCCCATCCCCCAGAGACCTCAGTCTTTTTCTCTGAAGGCCTTCAACTAATTAGATGAAGCCCACCCACGTGATGGAGGGTGATCTGCTTTAATCAGAGTCTACTGATGTAAATGTTAGTCTCACCTAAAAATGACTTCAGAGAAGTCCGAGTGTCCCCGATCTGTTCCTTCTGTGGGATCATAGTGGACACCAATAACTGCAGGTCTGGGGTTCGGTGTCCACCTCTCCCTTCCAGCAGGGGCAGGTGGTCCCAGAGTGGCCTGCAGGGCTGTCCTGGTTGCCCTCAGCTCCTGTGCCCACTTAGGGGCCCCATGGCTCTGCCGATGCCACATTCACTGCATTGCCTGTGACCCCTCTGTCCATGGGGCGCAGAGCAAGGAGGGGGAGGAAGGGCAAACAGCAGGCTGCCTTACTCTCCCCTCCTTCATCCTTCCCATGTTGCCCCTCCTGCTCATGGGCCCCGCCCACAGGAGTGGCCTGCCCTCCGTCTGAGCTCATCATCCCCCCCCCCCCCCCCCCGGAGCCCGACTCAGCGACGTCCCCCACCCGTGGCCCGCAGTGGTTTCCCATCACACCTGGCTGTCCCGCTGAGATCCTGGCCTCCTCCCATCTCCTTGCACTTGGGACCTCTCACTCGGTCCCACTGTGGCTTCAAGCACAGGCTGTGGGTGCAGAGGGGTGGGCCGATGGAGGTGTGCGGGCTTCACGCAGGGAGGTCCCCCGATGAGGCTTGCCCTGCCTCTTTCTGCTCCTGCCAGATGGCTGTTGGTGCTGCTTCTGTGGTGGACCGTGTGTCTCAGCGTCGTTCAAGTGCTGAGGTCAGCAGATCTGGGCCAGCCTCGGTCACATGCCCCCCACACTAGCCTGCAATGCTGTGAGCGATTTGGGATTTTTCGGGAATGTGTATTCCCCAATATATCCAGAAATGCAGGTTACTCCCAGTTCCGTGGAGGAGAGAGAGCACAGGACACACAGACACAAGGGGATTGGGACACCTTGGAGGAGGCCCTGGTGCCACCGCTTTGGAGCAGAGGTGCAGCCTA
The DNA here is from genome assembly GCF_004348235.1 of Phoca vitulina. Taxonomy (NCBI): domain Eukaryota; kingdom Metazoa; phylum Chordata; class Mammalia; order Carnivora; family Phocidae; genus Phoca; species Phoca vitulina. The sequence continues at coordinate 2,300,324 of NW_022589747.1, forward strand.
GGGCAGAGGAACAGCAGGGCCTCATAGAAGGAACTCTTCCTTCTGGCGGGACCAGCGCACGGCATGCTGGTGGGCTTAGGAGACTGATGTCTACAAGCTCATTGCAGCTGTTCCAAAGGGGGTGGAGGTTTCTCCCGTGCTGATGTCCTGTGGTGACGTCTCCCATGCAGATGCCTTGTGTTAGGTTCCCTTGTGCTGATGTCCTGTGGTGACGTCTCCCATGCAGATGTCCTGTGGTGGACCGACTCTCTTGTGCTGATGTCCTGTGGAGGCTGAGATGCTCCCTCTGCTAGGGCTATGTGGTAGGCAGTGCAGCAAGCCAACCTGAACTCTGTGTAATAAGTTGGCCCTTGGCCTCCTCTTCTCTAGACTGGTATTACGACCTTCCCATGAAGCAGTCCGACAAGCCCATGGACGTCCCACCGGCCTCCCAGATCCAGGGCCTCAGTGATCTGAGGGAGCCTCCCAACAGGAACATGCCTGGGCTGCAGAGGTATTGGATAAAAGAAACAGACTCGGAGTACGTGAAGCTCGCGAAGCAAGGCGGCCAGCCCGGTAAGCACCCCATGCACGCCCCAGTGTCTCTACTGCATGGGTCAGGGGGATTGGGTGGTTTTGGTTCTCATGGCTTCCATGTGAACATACCTGTAACATCTATGAGTTCCGCCCAAGGCCAGTGGACATCGAGGGTCACAACACAGCCTGGGATGTGTGTGGCCTGCAGGATGTCTACTTTTTACCGCAAAGACTGAAAAGACAGAAATTGCAGAATTGGCTTGTGAGCGACACCGTTGCAGGGTCCCTGCCCCCATCCTGTGGTCCAGGTGCAGAGGGTCTCCGGAAGCTGTCCACCTCCCCAGAGAGTCCATGCCTGCATTTCTGTGGCCTCGCTGGGGCAACCAGTTCGCGAGCTGGTGGAGCGCGGGGTCCTGTGGTTTATGCTCATGGCCCTCGTCCCGCGTGTTCGTGTGGTTTCAACACTGAGGCCACAGATGAGTTTCGGCGGCGATGCTGATGAGCATCCACCTTGGTCCACGGTTTAACCAAGAACGTGCTGCCTGGTTGTACTCATACAGATCGCTGATGAGGGGCAGGGCTCAGCCCCTGTGGGGAGGGCTGCTGAGAGCCACCGCCTTTCCTGTCCTGTTTCCTGGCCACCATACTTCCCCGGGAGGTTGTCACGGGCAGTGGGAAACAGCACGGCAACACCTGGGCTTGGATGTTCAAGAGCCCAGAACGCACCGTCCTGTGCACTCCCAAGTCAGGCCCAGGACAGGACCCGCAAGGCTCCTCCACTCTCCTCCCCGCTCCCCAGCCTCGGGTTAAGAGAAAGCTCCTGGGATAGCGGGCAAATTCTAGATGGGATCTGCAAGTTAGCTAAGAGGATGGCATCAGCACTGACTTCCCGGTGTGGATCCGGGCACTGTCATTATGTAACACCTGTCTTCTGGAACCTTCCACCCAAGTCCAGGGGGCAAAGGGGCCTCAGGTCTGCAAGAGGCTCCCAAACTGCTCCCCAAACAGTAGTAACAGTGATGTACTAATGAAGGGGGGAGGGAGGAAGAAATGAAGCAGATGTGAGCCTCTGGGGAGGCTGGGGAGAGGGTGCAGGGGGTTTCCTGCTATTCTTACAACTTTGCTGTTAGTCTGAAATATTGCAAAATCTAAAGCGAAATACAATGTTAAACATTTCCTACGGATGGTAAGAACTCAGTGCCTGCTAGCTCATGAGCAGGCAGGGCCGGACGGTCCCGCCAACCCCGCCTGCCGGCCCCCAACTATGACCAAGACCATGGAGGGGGCACCGGAAGCCTCAGAGCAGGCAAGTGGCCCGGGAGCCAGGTGGGTCTCAGAGAAGGAGCCTCGTGTTCTGTCCCTCTCCGGGGGCTCCAAAGGGGGAGCCCTGATTACCATCTTCCCTCACCCACGTCCCCTGGAACCTGGAGGAGCAGCCTGTCCCCAGAACGCTGTGGGAGGTGAGGGACAGCTGCATGGTGGCAGACATGTGGGGGTTGTTGAGGGGGCCACCAGCAAGCAGCCTCCCCCGGGACCTGAGGGGTTTTGTCCCCACAGATGTCCCCCTGGAATGGAATCTCGGGAGCAGGGCAAGATCTGGGCTCAGAGGGGCACGAAGGATGCCCCTCCTAAACACCAAGCAGGACCTGCACGTCCCCACCTGTGCACCGGGGCGCGGGGAGCCCAGAGGCGACCCTAGGAGAAGTCCCAGTCCCCGCTTCCCAGTAAGCTGCCTTAAGCTGCTTGCGACTCGCGCTGCGTGCTCACCTCGGCGTCTTTTTGGCTTTGAGATCTGCTGAAGCACGTCGTCCCCGGGACCAGGAAAGACTCCCCCGTGGCCTACTGCTTGCCGGATTGGTACATCCACCACAGCAAGCCGCCCACGGCCGAGCAGAGACCGTGAGTATCTCGAGGCCACCTGGCTCGTCTTTACAGGGAGAAAGTAGCTCACTCTGCATTTACGTTTTTCTTTAAGTGTATCTTTAAAAATCTTTAAAGATTTTACTTATTTATTTGAGAGAGAGAGAGCACAGAGGGAGAGGGAGAAGCAGACTCTCCGCTGAGCAGGGAGCCCTACACCGCTGGGCTGGATCCCAGGACCCTGAGATCATGACCGGAGCCAGAGACCAGCGCTTCACCGACTGAGCCCCCCAGGCGCCCCTCACTCTGCATTTTAAATCAACAGATCTTGAATGGGGATGCTGAGAGTGGTACAACAGCCAGCAGTGGGTCAGGGGGTGCAGGGAAAGGGATCACAGCACAGGGGTCCCAGGGCTGGGCCTCTGGGGCTGCTTCGGGGACACGGCTTCAAGCTTTGTCCTGTGTTTCCAGGGCCGGTGGCCGCATAGACCTCCTAGAACCAGCGGCTGGCAAAGCGTTCTTCGCCCCAAAGGACGCAGGTGCCCTGCGAAGCCAGAAATGCAGGGAACCCCAGGTCCCTGTGGTGATTATAGAGCTGTGGGGAGCCACCGTCCCCCAGAATGTAAATTATGGGGGTTCCTGGCTCCCCCCCGTAACTTATTTTTTATTTATTTATTTATTTTTTTAAAACATTTTTATTTCTTTATTTGAGAGAGAGACAGAGTGAGAGAGAGAGCGCAAGAGGGGGTAGGGTTAGAGGGAGAAGCAGACTCCCTGCCGAGCAGGGAGCCCGATGTGGGACTCGATCCCGGGACTCCGGGATCATGACCTGAGCCGAAGGCAGTCGCTTAACCAACTGAGCCACCCAGGCGCCCTCCCCCCCTGTAATTTAAAGCTCCCACTCGGCCAACACAGCTGACCTCTGATTTGAGCAGAGCAGAGAGGAGAGAGAAGAGGGCAGGAGAGGGCCTGCATGCCCCAGGGGGAGCTTCCAGAGACCCAGTGCCACAGAGGGGGGGTGGTTGGGGAGGGGGCCAGTGGGGCCGGGTTTCTGTGCTCTCTATCCATCCCGTGGCCTGTCCCTTAGCTGGACACGAGGCCAAGGGGTGCCCCACCGTCCTGTGGCTGTGTGGACACAGAAGGACACTGTGTGGCCTTCTGCAGAGCCCAGGAGGTGGCTGCTCCAGCTGTGGCCCGACCCCGTGGACTGGGCGTTCTGGGAGGGCCGGTAGGCATGTCCCCCTGCCTTCCTCCTGGCCCCGTGGACTGCCCCTCCCACTGTGTCCGTGGCTGTCCCCGGTGAGGAAGCAGGGAACACGGCTGTCCCTCCCATCCTGTGTGTCCTTGTCAATCTTCCAGGCCCCCTGGTGGCACTCCGAGGGCGCAGGGATGGGGGATATAGAGAGAAAGGTTGGGAGCCCAAGAGCCACAGTGGAAATTGTCCCTTCTGCGGTGAGTTCCAGCCCTCCCTTCCGGGCTCTGGGGCTTCTCCCTGCCCACAGAGAGCCCTAAACATAGGAGGGCTGGCTCCACCGTCCCTGACCGCACCTGCAGGCTTCTCTTCCCGGGCATTGGGGTCACGTCCCGAGCCTGCGTTCCCAGCCTCTGACTTCTGCTCCCTGGCCTCTCCACCGGCTTCCTCAGGGGCCTCCAGCCTGCTTCCTTCCTCCCTAGGTGTCAGGGTCAGTGGGAGCCCCCTTTTCTCTCTGTGCTTCCTAGTGCTCTGCTGATTCCATCTGCATCCCTCCATTCCCCTGCTCAAGCAGCCCAGGCATCCAGGAGGGCTGGCCCTCCCTCCCCTCCCCCCAGCTGCTGGCCGGCACCTTCCCCCTGCCCCTCACTGCTGCCAGGATAAAGTCCCAGCCCTTAGCCCTTAGCCCCTGGGCAGTGTTGGGGGGGTGGTGACATAGGAGAATGCAGGCAGATGCACATCCCCCACCCCCAGCCCTGCTCCTGGCCTGAGTGCTTTCCAGTGGAGACAGGAAACCAGGCCGGAAGTTTAAGTACTACATTGAAAATGACCATTAGGGACACCTGGGTGGCTCAGTCACTCGAGCATTCGACTCAGGTCATGATCTCAGGGTCGTGGGATCGAGCCCCGTGTTGGGCTCTGCACCCAGTGCGGAATCTGCTTGGGATTCTCTCCCTCCCTCTTCCACTCCCCCTGCTTGTGTTCCTGCTCTCGCTATATCTCTCTCTGTCAAATAAATAAATAAATAAATAAATAAAATCTAAAAAAATAAAAAATAAATAAAAAAATGACCATCAAACAGAAAACAGGAAAAGGGTATTATTGTTTTGAAATGACAGTGTGAAATGGTAAATGTTGAGGGGGGTCTAGGTATTTTAAGAGGACAAAGTAGTAGATGATATAACAAATAATTTGTTTATAATTTATCTGCTTCAATAATTTGTAATTTAATATACTCTCATTTTACTGAGAATGGCAACCTGTGATTTCTGACTTGGCCTCCCAGTTCTGGGAAGCAGGCCCTGGGAAGCGTTAGCTGTTCATTCAGTGGAATGAGGACGGATGGTCTGCAAGAGCTGGTGTGGGAGGAGGAAAGAGATGGTGTTTACTGTGTGAAAGCAGGGAGAAGGAGGAGGGAGAAGGGAAGGAAGGGAGGAGGGAGAGGGGAAAGAGGGAGGGGGAGGGAAGAGGGAGAGGAGTAGAAAGGATGGAGGAGGGAGGGGAGAAGGGAGAGGAGTAGGGAGGAGGGAGGGGAGGAGGGAAAAGAGTAGGAAGGATGGAGGAGGGAGGGGAGGAGGGGGGAGGAGGGAGAGGAATAGGAAGGATGGAGGAGGGAGAGGGAGGAGAGAGGGAAGAGGGAGAGGAATAGGAAGGATGGAGGAGGGAGAGGGAGGAGAGAAGGAAGAGGGAGAGGAATAGGAAGGATGGAGGAGGGAGAGGAATAGGAAGGATGGAGGAGGGAGGGGAGGGAGGATGAAAGAGGGAGGGGAGGACAGAGAGGGGAGGAAGGGGCATCCGGTTGGAGCTCTTGCACCTGTCTCTGCAGGATGCCCGCCGTCTCCATGCCGAATTACATGGTTTATGAAGAGTTTAACGCCGATCACACCAACGGTAACTACGAGTCCAGAAGAGGGCCTTTTGACCATGATGTGAAAACGGTTTGGCAAAGGGAGGCGGAGGAACGCGAAAAGAAGAAAAAGGTGAGGGGCGGGCGCCCGCCGGGCTGCGTCACCGTGCTTGCCACTCCCCGGATAAGCTGACTCTGGGTGTCTTTAGAGAGAGAGCGCTTGTGTGGGAGGGAGGGGCAGAGAGGGTCTCAGGCAGACTCCCACTGCGCAGGGAGCCCTACAGCTCCATCCCACGACCCTGACATCAGGACCTGGGCCCAAACCAAGAGTCGGCCGCTCAACCCACAGAGCCACCCAGGCGCCCTGGCTCTGTATGTTAAATTTGAATCAACTAAAAGGCAAGAGGCCATGATAATACTACTTTTTTTTCTTTTTAAGAGTATTGATTCTACAAGATTACCTTGTACTAAGTGAGTTTTAACTAGTTAGGCCATGGTGTGGCCCTTCTCATTCAGCATGTATAGGAAGGACATTTTTTATTTACTCATTATCCAGTCTCTAAATGTGTCTTTAAGTGAAGATTTCCCTGGAATACTCTTTTTTTTTAATTAACAGTTCTTTTTTATTTTTTAAAGTTTTTATTTATTTATACTTTTTTTTTTTTAAGATTTTTATTTATTTATTTATTTGACAGAGAGAGACAGCGAGAGAGGGAACACAAGCAGGGGGAGTGGGAGAGGGAGAAGCAGGCTTCCCGTTGAGCAGGGAGCCTGATGCGGGGTTCAATCCCAGGACCCTGGGACCATGACCTGAGCCGAAGGCAGATGCTTAATGACTGAGCCACCCAGGTGCCCCTATTTATACTTTAAAAGAGCAACTATGAACTGGAGGGCCATCTCTAGCTGGTGGCCTTGTGATTGGGATGTCTCGATTCCAAGGCCTTCCGATCCCCAGGCTGGAGCCCCACTGTCCAGGGCTGAGCATTGCCCACCGAGGCCCCAGCACTGAGGTCTTAGCTCTTGGGACACAGGGAGAGAAACAGTGGGTCTCCTGGCCTGAACCGTCTGTGCCTGACTCCCAAGCTTGGCTTCTCAGTGTCCTGCTTTGAGGAGAAACGCTGATTCTGGGGACTCCAGCAGTTGAACGCCACATAGAATGTCAGGTGTCCTGCCACGGGCTGCGTGGTTTTCCTCAGAACACCCCCAACCTCCAGCCGTGGTGCCACCTTCGGTTCCTCTGCACGATCAATGAAACGGACTGTTTTTAGGACCAGGTCCGTGTCTTGGTGATACGTAAGCACCTACACCGTCGATTGATAAGGGGGATCTTTGGGAGTAACCACAGCCACAGTGCACATCTAGGGAACCTTTGGAATGCTAAATGCTGTACCAGCCCCAAACCCCGTGGGCTTTCCGAGCCACGGACCAAAGCTCTGCGGGGCTGAACCCAGGGCAGGAAGCAAGCCTGTGTGGGCCGCCATGCTTAAGGAGGCAGGGTGCCAATGGGCTGTGGTTAAAGACACCAACATGGCGGACGATTGAGTTACAGGAATGAGGCGTGGGGTGCCAGCCGGGGACGTGGGCACCCCTTTAGGGGGGGTTCGGATAGCCTGGACTTATCTTCACCTGCTTCTGCACACAGCTCATGGGAAGCACAAATTGCACAGAACTTGGGGGGAGTTCTTGTGTTATTTTCTCCCTATGTCCCACGGGACCTTTGGCACAACTAGAGTGTGAACTTGAACGTGGATGGAAGCGTGCACAATATTAAGCTACGATTTGATGGGCGTCCGGCCCCAGCTCTCCTGAGTGCTTGGCTGTCCCACCCCATGTCCCCCAGGCCCCCCCATGACTGGGCCTCAGGGAGCAGAGCGGGGACACGGAGCTTCCCCAGCTCTGGCCCCTCACTTGGCACGTGGCAGACACGAGACCATATTTAGGGCAGTGTTCCCCGTGGATGACCAGCATTGTGGGGTCTCACTCACCTCCAGAGTGATTGGGCTGGAGCGGGTCTCCGCTTTCTGAAAGGCCACCTTCTCCCCCCGGTAAATGCCGACGGTACCTCTGTGGGCTCTGTGTGCTTGCTCGGTTTTTTGCTCTTGGTTATTTTTCTTCTGTTTTTCTGTAGCATTTTCCCCGATTCTGTTATGCTGTAACTTAGACGCAGGAAATCCGCATTCTTACTGAGCACTGTTCTGTGGGTTTCGACAGGCACGTAGCCACCACAAGCCATGAAGGCCCAGAGCTATTCCGTCGCCCCCAAAGGTCCGATCCCCTTTGCAGCCAGGCCGAGCTGCCGCCGCGGAATCGCGGGTCATGTCTGGGGCGTGACTGTCGCGGGGGAGGCTTGCTGAGTTGTGTTTTCCCGTGGTTTTGGCCCAAAGAGTCATGACCCCGCCGCAGGGTCCTCCTGTCCCGTGTGTCCTGTCCCCTCTCTGGGACTGTCCTCCTTCAGCTTCTGAGCATCTGTCCCTCCACCACGGTTCTGTGTGCTTCTCACACAGGTGAGGCTCCCAGCCATTAACTCCAGGTACCCGAGCAAAGTGGGGACCCCGCTCAGCCCCAGAGACGCTGCAGGAGGCAGAGTCTCCTTCCCTCCCATGTAAGTGCACGGCAGTGCCCACACGTCTGGGGCGGGCTTGGGTTTGGGCTTTTTGGTCCTCTGTCCAGGGGACAAAGGGACAGTAATGACAGCAAGGCGCTGGGCTGATGGCCAAATGATGCCCGCTTCCCGGGAACACGTTTCAGTGATGTGACTTTGATGTCACACCCCCGTGGCCTGGCCTCGTCCCCTGGTGTCATCGTGTCCCCATGGGGCACAGCTGTCCCCCTTCCACGTCTGTGCCATGTGGGCACCCAACTTCTCCAACCAGCTGCCCTGTCCCATGAGCCTGTGTCCTGCCCGAGACACCCCCCCCCGGGGGAACCCCGTCCTCACCAAGGCTCACCTTTTATGTATTTATTTATTATTTTTATTTATTTATTTTAAGATTTTATTTATTTATTAGAGAGAGAGAAAGAGAGAGAGAGCACAAGCAGGGGGAGTGGCAGAGGGAGAAGCAGACTCCCCGTTGATCTGGGAGCCCGACGTGGTTCTTGACCCCAGGACCCTGGGACCATGACCTGAGCCGAAGGCAGACGCTTCACCGACTGAGCCACCCAGGCGCCCCAGATAATCTTTTTTTTTTTAAATGTATTTATTGAAGTCGTCTCTACACCCAGCCTGGGGTTGAACTCATGACCCCGCAATCAAGAGTCATGTGCTCCCCCTACTGAGCCAGCCGGGCACCCCCACAGCAGATAATCTTTAATGTCAAGGAAGAGCTAATCAAGAAAGTGACAATTTGGTAAAGAAATGGTAGAGCCCAAGCAACCGATTGTCACTTGGGGAAGGGCGCTGTTTTGTGAAGACGGTGTCCCTCAGAAATGCAGCATTATCCTCTAATTGGCTGTCATGAACAAAGGTCTTAGAAACAACTAAGCAGGCTCCCACCCGGTGCAAAGGGATGATTGGAAGTGTGTTTCCTTATGCTCAGAAAGAGGGACAAAGGGTGGTGCTCGGCTGCCCCATCGGAAGAGCATGCGACTCTTGATCTCGGGGTTGTGAGTTCAAGCCCCAGGTTGGGTGTAGAGATGACTTCGATAAGTAAATAAATAAAATAAACTTTTAAAAATGGAGGGAGGGGCACCTGGGTGGCTCAGTCGGTTAAGTATCTGCCTTCGGCTCAGGTCGTGATCCCAGGGTCCTGGGATCGAGCCCCGCGTCGGGCTCCCTGCTCTGCAGGGAGTCTGCTTCTCCCTCTCCCACTCCCCCTGCTTATGCTCTCTCGCTTATGCTCTCTCGCTCTCAAATAAGTAAATAAAATCTTTAAAAAAGTTTTTTTAAATAAAAACATTTTAAAAATGGAGAGAGGGACATCGAGATCGAGAGAGAGAGAGAGAAAGAGTTCCATTATGGTTTAAGGGACAATAACTCATCTCAGTTATTATCAGCACGCCCACTAAGACCTGGTCTGGACTATCATTAACCTTTCTACTGAGGTTTGACATTCATTTCTCTCTTTTTGAGGCCTGGTCAAAAAGCCAGTTCACCCACAAACTTTTCCAAACTTATCAGCAATGGGTACGGGGATGAGTGGCTACAGCAGCAAGCTGACTCAGAGAAGAGGACCCTGCAGACCTCCGGGGCAGGCCCCCCATCTCCATCCATGCAAGAGCCTGAAGGGAGCCAGGACGCGGGGTCGGACCCAGACCTGGAGGCGCCTGGGGGCGCCAAGGACGTTCAAGGTGAGTGCACCCCGCAGTCCCAGTTTGCTGAGGCTTCTGTTCCTTGAGATTTCTTGTCTCATTTTGGATCTCACACTGAGTAATCTAAAAACCATGGAAAATCCTATGGAAGTATGATGCTTACGGTGACACAGGAGGATCATACATGTTTCGCTCTCCTCTTTATTCCCATGAATAGCAGAAGTCATGATCTCCGTGGCTTTCCATTTTCTTCTTCTTTTTTTTTAAAGATTTTATTTATTTATTTGAGAGAGAGACAATGTGAGAGAGGGACAGAGAGCATGAGAGGGGGCAGGGTCAGAGGGAGAAGCAGACTCCCCGCTGAGCAGGGAGCCCAATGCGGGACTCGATCCCGGGACTCCAGATCATGACCTGAGCTGAAGGCAGTCGCCTAACCAACTGAGCCACCCGGGCGCCCCTTCATTTTCTTCCAACTGTCAAAACCTTTGATACTTCATTGGACCTACAGGATCCTGGCCCCTACGATATGTGAACTTCTGTGTAGGCGGCCGGTCCCCTCTGGGGCAGCTTCATAAAAAGCCCTCAGTTCTGTAAACAGAACTTGCACTTCAAACTTGAAATTATTCCATTACCCACGTTCCTTACATTTTATTCTTAAACTCTGAGTAGTTTGGAAGTAAGTGTGCCTGTCATTAGATGTTACAGATCCTATATTCGTTCTGATTTTTCCCAGTCCCAGTGACAGGCGGACTTAGTCTTATTTTTGGCCACGTCCGTCGTAAAGCCCGTCGACTACGGTGCTGACTTTCTGTGGCTCAGTGGTTATTGACCGTTTGTCCGTAGGCAGCTTGTTTTTTCTCTTGAGGCTTCATTTCTTTGGTTAAGAGGGAAGGAGGAGGTTACGTCTCTGCAAGCGTCCGAAACGCTGCATGTTGTCGTTTGTCAGCAAGGTCTCTGCCCGCCCTCCCAGTCCAGCCCCCAAATGACCCCAGCGAGGGGGATGGTGCCCGTGCACCTGCTCAGCACCGGCCCCACGCTGGCCCGGCCGCTCTGTCAGTGACACGTCCGTGTCCCATCTCCATTGTCATGACGGATGTGTGACAAGGTCGCGCTCAGTGTCGCTAAGAAGTGCACTTGTGAACATTTCCATGTTAATTGTGTTCTGTGGCTTCTTGTTTTAAGTGATACAGTTTTTTAGTCATTTTAAGTAATTATTAAAAGTACTAATTCTTTTAGTACCAACTCTGTTTTATTAAATTGAATAACTCACGTATTTGTTCTTTATGATAGATGCTCCTCCTCCAAGTGAGTATTTATAGAGAAACTGACTGCATCCAAATGTGAAAAGTGTCTCACACACACAAATATCGATGGACATAGTCAAATAGGAAGCTGAAGCCGCTGGGCAGCCCGAGACGTCCTTCCCCAAACTGCATGTATTCTAACTGCAAGCCGGACCTAATTTTTTAAATATTAGAGTCGTGGGGCACCTGGGTGGCTCAGTCGGTTAAGCATCTGACTTTTGGTCTTGGCTCAGGTCATGATCCCAGGGTCCTGAGATCGAGCTCCATGTTGGCCCCAGCTCAGCAGGGAGTCTCCTTCTCCCTCTCCCTCTGCTGCTCCCCCTGCTCGTGCTCTCTCTCACTATCTCTCAAATAAATAAATAAAACCTTTTAAAAAAGATTAGAGTCTTAGAAGCACAGTTTGGAGGTAGCAAGAGAAGGACCATGCATACTTGAGTATAAGGTTATTTTATTCTCTTATGATAAGACATACCTTGCTTTAATTCAGAGATGGGCATCTTATTACGCACTGTGACCGATGCGGGTTTCAGTGATCGAGCAGGACTGACCACACCATGGGGGGGCTCCAGCCCAGCATCTCACGCACCGTGGGCGCAGAGGCTCCCCGCCCACAACATTGCAGGATGAGCTTAGCTGCTTTCTCTGCACTGCCTTAAGCAGGGAGAATCTGCTTTACCACCAACGAAATGTATGATCTAATCAAGCAGTTATCATTTGACATTGGTATAAGTTTATAAACTTTCTATCAGGAAAAGAATCGTTGCATACGTTATGTAATTCATGTGTTTAAATTAGTGAAACTTGGGGTGCCTGGGTGGCTCTGTCGGTTGAGCGTCCGATTCTTGGTTTCGGCTCAGGTCGTGATCTCAGGGTCCCGAGATCGAGCCCTGCATTGAGCTCCGTGCTCGGTGCGGAGTCTGCTTGAGATTCTCTCTCTCTCCCTCTGCCCCTCCCCACCCCAAAATAAAGAAATCTTTGAAAATAAATAAATGAGTGAAACTGGCATGAGACACAGGATTGCTTTTGTTTGTTTGTTTGTTTTTGTTTTTTCCCTTATTGCAATTTTTGCTGCTGGGCTCCATGTTTCTGGCGTGCCGGAAAGCTAGCCTGTGGCCAGCGGCCTAGATTTCCAGTTTGCAAGAGCCAACACTGATGCCCAGGCAGGAGCCATGCGGTGCCCTCTGGGGCTGGGGAAGCGCAGGCACCCTGAGACCCCGTTGCCTCCCTCCTGCCTGCCCCCTCCCCGTCAGCTCCACTCAGCACACCGATGTCCGGCTCAGCCGGGCCTTTCCAGCACGTGCAGGCTCAGCCCAGAATTTGGTCGGGGCGCCTGCCTTGTCTAGCTGTGCACAAGGTGGAGATGGAGATTGCCCAGGTATGAACTGGGCAGGTAGGGAGGGCTGTGCATTTCATTGTCATGTAGACTTCAGCAGTAGTCCTGAAAAATAAGGACAGAAATATGCGCTTTCCGTCCCTTAAAATTAATAGGTTAAAATTCTTAATTCGTAAAAAATGTCGTCTTTATGTTTCTTTCCCCATCAACCCATCTCTTCCCTTTGCGTAGGAACCCCATCTTCATCGGCACCTGCGCCAGGAGAGCTCAACTAGACCCCCGCCTACTACGCACCTAGGATCACCTTCTGATGGCTGAATAGGATCTGACTACACAACTATATTTTTAGGGCTCCTGCTTTATTTTATGAACATAGATTCTTACGAGATAGCGTATCTTAGAGCCGATCTGACGTCACAGGTGCATAGACGGTGCACGTGTTGGGTGTTGCTTCCTGCGCCTCCCTGGGACGTGAAGCACTGCGTCTCCCTGGCCTGGGACGTCCCGGTGTCTTGGAACCACTTCCTCCCCGGCCCACCATCATCTGACCTCACCTGCTCCTCTGTGAGTCTCCGTCGGTGACATTTCGATTGAAATCAACTATTTGGACTCTACCTAGCAGAAACTCAAAGTCTTCCTTTATTTGGTCCTGTAATCTTTGTAGAAATAACTTTTCCCGTTTCAAAAAAATTTAACTCCAGATTATTGTGACATACTTTATATTAAGAAAAAGATTGATTTATTATGCCTTAAGGTTCTAAGCATTTAATCTAAAAGCATGGTAGCATTTGCCGGTTTAAAAGGTTTGCTAATATTTTTTGCATAAACTGAAATTTATAATATTACACACTTACTATTTAGTATCGTTTAGGTAAAACTATGTTTAATTTTAACACTTAGTAGTCAACAAAAATTCTTAAATAATCAGATTGAATTTTCTTATTTTATAAATTTTGCTACTGTTTATACATAAGTAATTAGGATGACAATGCAGCTTTATATTTGGTACATTTAATTCATGAATAAAATAATTTTTGCTGGAAGGTTTTCAGAAAGCCAAATAAGGTCTCAAGTATTTTTTTTTTTAATCAATTAATTTCTTTGAGAAAGAGAGACAGAGTGAATGAGCAGGGGGAGGGACAGAGGGAGAGAGAGAATCTCAAGCAGACTCCCTGCTGAGTGCAGAGCCCGACGTGGGGCTCAATCTCACGACCCTGAGATCATGACCTGAGCAGAAACCAAGAGTCAACACTTAACAGACTGAGCCACCCAGGCACCCCAAGTTCTCGGGTATCTTAACATCTCTCCCAGAATAAACTTACTATGCACTTACTCACCAAAATTTGAAGTTTTCAAGAACTGTGGTTCTTTAAACGAGATACTTAGCTGAGCATCTGTACTGTGAGCCACAGGCAAATGGGTGAGCGCGAGACAGGACGGAGGTCTGGTTGTGTTGAGTGGAAAGACTATATAGTCGACCCTTGAACAACCTGGACTTGAACTGTGTGGGTCCCCGATAGGTGGATAGTTCACAGAACAACACTCTAAATGTGTTCTCTCTTCCTTATGATTTTCTTAGTATAATTTTCTCTTCTCGAGCTCACTTTATTGTAAGAACACAGTATATGATCCATAGAACATACAAAATATGTGTTCATTGATTGTTTATATTATTGGTAAGGATTCCAGTCAACAGTAGGCTGTTAGTGGTAAAGCCTAGAACAGAAGACAAAATCCAGAAATAGACCCACACAAATATGCTCAACTAACTTATCTCAAGGGAGCAAAGGAAATTCCGTGGAGAAAGGACGGTCTTCCTGGAACCATTAGACATCGTATAGGCAAAAAGCACAAAAATCCAGAAACCCACTTCACCAAACCATCACACCTAAAAAAGGATCATGAACTTAGATGGAGAACGTAACACAATAAAACTTTAAAGAAAAACAGAGGGAAAATCCTCGGGATCTAGGAAAGGGCAAATAATTTTTAGGTTTGACAAAAAAAGCATGATCTATAAAAGAGAAAATTGATCAATTGATCACATGAAAATCAGAATTTTTCCCAGTGAAAGCTCATACGAAGAAGAAGACAAAAACAGAAACAAAAAAGCTACAGACTGGCAGAAAATATTGGCAATATTGGCAAACGATCTACCCAACAAAGAACTCGCATCTAGGATAGGCAAAGTACTCTCAAATCCCAACAAGAATCACCAAACAACAACAAACCCCCGAACGATCCAATTAAAAAATGAGGAAAAGACACGGACAAACTCCACCCCAAAGAGGGTCTACAGATGTCTTAAGCACATCCAAAGGTGCCCAACACCATTAGCCACCAGGGAAGTGCGAATTAAAACCGCCGCGGGAGATCAGCGCACAGTGATCAGACGGCTAAAATTAAAAAATACAACACCAAGTACTGGTGAGGACGTGGAGAAACTGGATTCCACATCCGTCGCTGGCCAGAATGCCAAGTATTACAGCCCCCGCGGGAGACAATCTGGCAGTTTCTTGTAAGACTAAACGTAGCAAGTGCACTCCTGGTATTGATCCCAGAGAAATGAAAACGTATGTTCACACAAAACCTGTACATGAAATTTCATGGCAGCTTCATTCTGATAGCCCCTAAGTGGACACAGCCTGGCCGTCCTTCGGCGGGTGAAGGGTTAAACCGGAGCGCCCACATCCTGGCACGACGCTTGGCAACAAAAGGACCTGCTGCCTTTAAAAATAAAACTGCCGGTTATTAGCAAAATGGGTTTATTCAGGAATAGTAGAGAAATGCAGTCGGAGACAACCCCGGTTCAGGCAAAACGAGAGGTGAATCCCTAAAACAAAGGAGAGGTCCGCTCTTGGAGAGGAAGGCGGAATTTGGGAGCATTGGTGTAACAAGAAGTCTATTGGAATAAACTGGGAGCGCAAAATATACCGGCTTCTCATTGGCTGAGCTGGACTACCTCTCATTGGCTGAGCTGGGACAGTTTCTCATTGGCTGAGCTGGGACAGTTTCTCATTGGCTCAGCTGGGACCGCCTCTCATTGGCTCAGCTGGGAGAGATTCTCATTGGCTGGGTTCTGCCTGCCTCTCACTGGCTGCGCTAGGACTGTCTCTCATTGGCTGAGCGGGGACAGTTTCTCATTGGCTGGGTTACGCCTGCCTCTCATTGGCTGGTCTGTTGCAGGGGGTGAAGGGGGGAGCCTCCTTCCTCCTACAAGGGCCGCAAAGTAGTAAGTAAGTAAAGTGGTATCCAGGTGCAAGGTGCCTGTCTTCCCGTGGGGTGGGTAACAAGTGTATGGTGTGAGCGCTCCCCCTGCTGGCCTCCCGACTCCACTCGGAATGAAATTTCTTTCACTCATTTTCGCAGAACCAACTACTGATCCATATATACATACAATGTGGACGAATCTCCAGGCAGTTCTGCGGAGTAGAAAGAGCCAGTTCGGAAAGGGCAGAGACCATTTGTTTCTATGTATAGAGCTTCTTTTTTTTTTTTTTTTTTAATAGCTTTAAAAAAAAAAAATGACACATTTTAGAATTGGAGGACCAGTGAGCAGATGCTAGGGTTTAGGGGATGAGGGGTAGGGGTGGGGATAGGGCTCCACGGGGCTTCTTTTGGAGACGGAGGGCTCAGTGTCTTGACTGTGGCGATATCACACGTGTGAGAAAGTTGTACTGAACTAAACACAACACGAAACGAGTATAAGGAAAACAATCTGAAGAGAGCTGGTGGGTTGTGTTAACGTCATACCTTGGGTGTAAATCCCAACTCTAGTTCTTTTTTCTTTTTTTTTAAGATTTTATGTATTTGAGGGAGAGGAGAGAGCGAGCGAGCACGAGTGGGGGAAGCAGCAGAGGGAGAGGGACAAGCTGACTCCCGGCTGAGCGGGGAGCCCGACGCGGGGCTCCATCCCGGGACCCTGGGATCATGACCTGAGCGGGGGCAGAGGTTAACCGACTGAGCCACCCAGGCGCCCCCCCCCCCGTTACTCTAGTTCTGCAAAATGTTCCCATGGGGGAATCTGGGTAAAGCGCACAAGACACCCTTCTGATTACTCCGTACAACTTTATCTTAGTCATTTGAGCTGCGTGTTTCACGGCCTGCCGGCTCTCGGAGCACCACCGCTGTCCGCTCTGTGCGGTCTCCACCCTCTGTCTGAGTGCTCTAGGGCGCGGGAGGGCGGCTCGGATGGAAAGGGAGGGTGGCGGGCGCTCGGACTTGGGGTGTGGGCCCAAGCAGTGGGGCAGCCTCAGTTCACAGCTCTACAGGACCCTCAGCTCCTTCTGGGACAGTTTGAAGAGTGTGAAATTAGTGTTGGTCCTGGTGAGCCGGCTAGGAATGGGTGTCATTATTCTTCAGTGGCCCCTGTGGCGTGACTTGCTTGTGCGTGAGGCCACTCAGAGCCCTGGTCTGCAGAAGTCCCAGGCCCTTGCGGCTGGCCTGGCCGTGGTGACGCCTCGTCTGGGTGTCCTTGGCATTTCCGCCGGGAGCAGGGGCGCCTGGAGGTGGCCGGCTGGTGGGCGGGGCTTTCAGATGTGGGGTAGAAATGGCCAGTTTCCCTTCCAGTCTGTGCCATTCATGAGGTGTTACCTTGACAAATATGTCTTCGGTATTCGATTTGCCAGTTCATGGGCAGCCTCTTGGAAATGGAAGAAAAAGTCCTTAATCTGCCCGAGATCATCGGGCCCCGGGTGGGCACTGCTCCAGAGATGCTCAAGCACCGAGCCCGCGGGTGCTGGGGGCCTGTCCAGGGCACCTGCCGGGCAGCGTGCATCGGCCTGCAGTGTTGGCCGGGCCAGGCCCTGCAGTCTCAGCTAGTGACTGACTGAATGAGTCATCTCCCTCCCTGAGCCAGAATCTCCTGGCTTTCCCCAGTTACTAACGAGCTCCCGGTACCCAGAGGGTCCCAGATAAGGGGCTGGAGAGATCAAGGGACTGCAGCAGACATGGCCCAGCCCCCTTTTCCTGACACCCCCACCCCAACCCCTCCCGGACCTTGTTCCTCCCGTTATTTCTCTCGGTGGCTCTGGAGCTGGGGGTAGGGCTACTCTGGGCAGACGTGGGCTCCTGCACCGCAGGGACTCAAAACCACCCGCAGCATCCCGCCCAGGCCAGCCGGAAAAAAGATTTCCTCTCTGCGTGGCAACAGCCTGCGGCCCGCGCCTGCAGCCAATGGACGGCCACCTCCACCATCACCTGCGGCCAATGAGAGACCACCTCCAGCTCATTATTCCTCCAATGAACGTTCGTTCAAAGCTCTTCCCAGCTCCCCCCTTCCTCTGGAAGTGGGTACTCTCCTCGGTGCGCGGGGTTTGCCCACGATGCGCAGAACTGGCTTGCCACTATGGTAGTTTGTCCGCTCTTTCCAGAATAAGCCCATCTGCTGCTGCATGACCTCTGCTGTTTACTTTTTAAGGTTGGCAAGAGGTTTCCTGCGCGGCGGAGCGGTTTAATGAGTAACAGGGATGTCCCCGGTGACGCACCACCCCACCCGCCCTAGGAGGAAAGAACTTTGGGCGGAGTTGGGGGCAGCCTTCCCGGAACGGGGCGGGGAGGGGGCAGCGGCGGCGCGGTGACCCGGGCTCGGCGCGCAGACCTACATCCGAAATTGACCCTGCCGGTCCCTTTGCGCAGGTGAGTGATCCAGGCCGGGCTTCGGGATTCCGCTTTCGGGGACCATGCCTTCGTGTCACCTGCTGGGGAGGTGACTCAGCCGTTGGCTGGGAAGGATGTGCGGGGAGCAGGGAGCGCGGGGAGGGGAATACACGGAGAGGAGAGGGCTCACGGGGAGGGGGCCCTGCGAACAGGGTGTTCGAGGAGGTTGAGCAGGATGCGCGAGGAGGATGAACGGGGCGCGCAAGGAGGACGAGCCGGGTGCGGGGAGGGTGGGGGGAAGGTGCAGGGAGGGGAGTATACGGCGAGGGCTACGGGGAAGGTGCTCCGGGAGCAGCGCGCGCGGGGACGATGAGCAGGGCGCGCGTGGAGCCATGTGCGGGGTTGGAGGAGAGCAGGTTCAGGGAGCCGAGTACCCGGTGAGGGCTGCGGGAAGGGTGCGCCGGGAGCAGGGCGCGCGGGAAGGATGAGCAGAGTGCGGGGAGGATGTGCCATCCGGAGGATGCTGAGAGAGCGCTCAGAGGGTGCGTGGGGAGAATGCTCTGGCAGAGGGGATGGGGGTGCATTTGGGAGCAGGGTGCACAGGGAGAGCGCTCAGAGGGTGCGGGCGGGGGGAGAAGGATGCGCTTCCTGACCCGGTCACGGCCGCCTCGCTCCGGGACCCGCGGCCGCGGCCGAGCGCAGCCGCTGTGACCTCTGGTGGTGGTGGGCAGAGTGGGGACTGTCTTCTCCGCAGCCCAAACCAGAGAACACCTAGAACTCCCCCCCTTTTCTTTGGGGGAGAGGTAAGTAAAGTTACTTTTTGGAGGATGATTTTTACTCTTAAAAAACAAAATTCCACTGAGTAGGCTTGAGGACCCTATTGGCTTTATTTGGTCACTCACCAATGCCGCAGCATCCCATCCAGCAAGCAGAAAGGAGCTGCGGGGAGCTGTACAAAGGGAAGAGTTTTACAGGCAGAAGGACAGGTGCCCGGGGGGGGGGGGGGGGGGGGGGGGGAGGGAGCCTGATGGTGAGGGGATAGGGACCTGCGGGGACTAGATAAAAGTTACTGCAAAAGGAAAGGATTGTTCCGGCAAGGTCATCTTCCTTTGGGGGAAGGGCAGGAGTCTCTCACTATTGTGAGCAGGTGATTGCAGGTGGATTGGTTAAAGGTCAAATTTCTGAGAGGCTAATGGGTTAGAACTGTCAGAAATTCAGAAAGAACAGAAATAAAGCCACTGATTCACCAGAGTAGCAATTAGTAAAAGTTTATTATGCGCGCCTGGAAGAGACAGTTTGCAAACAGGGGGCGCTTAAACCAGAACATGGAACGGGACTTACAGGGATATATGGTTATAAAGCAGCAGGAAGGCACCCATTATTCTTCACAGGGCTTGGCTACAAAGTTAGAATCTTCTTAAATGGTAGGGAATTGGTCCCCGGTTACCTCATACCCATCTTGGGGAAACTGTAAGTTTCACTCTCAATTTCCAGAGGCATAAGGAAGAAGTGGCTGGGGTCAAGTTAGTCTTGCAAAAAAAAAAACTTCATATGACTAAACTTATCTTCTGCTTGGATTTTTTTAAGGCTGGTCTCCCATCTGGTTTTTATTTAACGGATATTAAGTCTCGGTTTGCTGTCCTGGGGCAAGTGAGTCCGTTTTGGGACTCTTCTTTTCTTTCTTTCTTTCTTTCATTTCTTTTTTTTTTTAAGATTTTATTTATTTATTTGACAGAGAGAGACACAGCGAGAGAGGGAACACAAGCAGAGGGAGAGGGAAAAGCAGGCTTCCCGCAGAGCCGGGAGCCCGATGCGGGGCTCAATCCCAGGACGCTGGGATCATGACCTGAGCCGAAGGCAGACACTTAAACGACTGAGCCACCCAGGCGCCCCTTTTCTTTCCTTTCCTTTTCCTTCTCCCTTTCTCTCTCTCTTTCTTTCTTTCTATCTCTCTCTTTCCTTCCTTCCTTCCTTCTTTCCTTCCTTCCTTCCCTCCCTCCCTCTTCTTTCTTTCTTTCTTTCTTTCTTTCTTTCTTTCTCTCTCTCCCTTTCTTTCTTTCTTTTTCTTTCTTTCTTTCTTTCTTTCTTTCTTTCTTTCTTTCTTTCTTTTCTTTCTTTTTACGATTTTATTTATTTATTTGACAGAGAGAGACACAGCGAGAGAGGGAACACAAGCAGGGGGAGTGGGAGAGGGAGAGGCAGGCTTCCCGCAGAGCGGGGAGTCCGATGCGGGGCTCAATCCCAGGATGCTGGGATCATGACCTGAGCCAAAGGCAGACACTTAAACGACTGAGCCACCCAGGCGCCCCTTTTCTTTCCTTTCCTTTTCCTTCTCCCTTTCTCTCTCTCTTTCTTTCTTTCTCTCTCTTTCTTTCCTTCCTTCCTTCCCTCCCTCCCTCTTCTTTCTTTCTTTCTTTCTTTCTTTCTTTCTTTCTTTCTTTCTTTCTTTCTTTCTTTCTTTTCTTTCTTTCGTCTTTCTTCTTTCTTTCTTTCTTCTCTCCTTCTTTCCCTCTTTCTTCTTTTCTTTCTCAAACCTTGAGAGCCCCCGTGGATGAAAGCATGCATTGAACCAACATTGAACAAGTGTTACGGTATGAATACTGACATCCGTTTGTCCAGCAGGTGTAAAGAGAAACCACAGTCAAAAGTTATAGGGCATAGATAGAATTGGCACGGGGAGTGGGTCCTTTTACAATTTGTGTCTCTGGTAAACTGTCCAGCGACCTGGAAGTGCCCACAGGGGGGACGTCGTGCAGCCTCAGAGGCTGTCCACAGGTCTGTCTCCCTTCCAGGTCAAGGCTTGCCCGGGTGACCTGCCAGATGACTCAAGGTCGCTGGTGGCAGTCTTCCTGGCCAACTTGGAACCGGTCACCCATGCCAGAGCTCAGCCGCGCACCAGGCTGCTCCCTTCTATGGGGTGTGACCTAGAAACGCAAAAGTCCGGAGATCAGGGCTACTTTGAAGGCCACTGAGGCAGTCTTCAGGCTGCGCTGTCCTCCCCTCCCCAGGCGCCCCCTCACCGTCCTCCCTCCTGCGCTTCCTTATGCCATTGTGTGTCCTCCACCCTGCCCAGCCCTGCCCTGCCCCACCTCTCTGGCTCCTTGACCCTCCTAAATCTAGAGATTTTGGGTTCCTTTCATTGGCTCTGAGCTTGGCTTTTGAAGGATTAGTGATTTCGGAGAACTGAGTGGAAGTCTAAATCTTAAACCCTTAAAAAGGTTTTCACACGCTGCCGCGCCCTTCCTGGCTGCAGTCCTGTGTCCCACCTTTCTCTGAGTCAGACCTCCAGCCTGCCCCAGACTCCCCTACGCTCAGCCAATCTGTCCTTTTCCTCCCCTTCTGGGAGGCCAGACTTCTGGCTCTTTCCACATAAGCTTCATGATCCTCCAAATCACATTCTTAGCTCCAGGGCTTTCCACCCTGGTGGGCACCAAGTAACATTTTAGTTATAAATAATAATAAATAAGCTTTTTACATGGGCTTTTGTCCAAGAGGACTTTGTTATCTTTGCTGCTCATTAAATTAATACAAATGCAGTGTTAAGAAAACAAAACCCGGGGCGCCTGGCTGGCTCTGTGTGTGGAAAGTGTGACTCTCGATCTCGGGGCCAGGGGTTCGAGCCCCACGTTGGGTGTAGAGATTGCTTAAGTAAATAAAACTTAATAAAAAGAAAGTGACCAATATAAAAACAGGAAGTGAAACTTGCAGCTTTTCCTACTCCCTAAAGATAAACGTTGATCATTTTCCTCCCTCTCTTTCTCACACACACACACACACACACACTCTCACACATTTTCTTTTGAACTATGTTCATTCCAAAAAGTTTTATAGGGGCGCTTGGGTGTCTCAGTTGGTTAAGCGTCTGCCTCGGGCTCAGGTCATGATCCCAGCGTCCTGGGATTGAGCCCATGTCTGGCTCCCCTGCTCAACGGGGAGTCTGCTTCTCTCTCTGCCCCTCCCCCTGCACGCTCTCTCTCTCGCTCTCTCTCAAATAAATAAAATCTTAAAAAAAAAGGTTTTATAAACATTTATACACCAAACTATTTACACTGAATAGCCCACCTATCTGATTTTTAGTTTAATGGGTTAAAACTAAAAACAACCCCCAGGAAACTGAAATCAACTATGGGGTTTTTTACAAGTTGAATCAGGCAACAGGTGAATGGGAGCCCCAGGTGCTCACAGCAAAGGTTCCTCCCTGAGAGCCTGAGAGCCAGAACCAAGCCCCCATTTCTCTGGGAGGCTGAACCTCTGGGGCAGGAATCTAGGGACACCCTCCCATTGTTTAGAGAAGCACATGGGGTCCTGAGGAGTTAAGAGGAGACTTATCTTCGGGAAGCGGACTTATACTCTCCTCCGTGTGAAGTTTGAGGATTGCTGCCTGCTCTCCACGGAAGCTCCATCCCTCAGGACAAAGGGACACCAAGTGTCACAACCCTCATCCAGTGCCGACCATGCTCAAAGATTAGACTTTTGAAAGACAGCTTTGAATCAGTATTTCCTTCTGTAGTGACAGGACGTGGCCCCGGTCACCCCCTTGCTCCCTTGATGTCCCTCTCGTGTCCTGGGCTCCCCTCAATTGTTGGTTGGGGGCATTTGCCTTAGACCCCGAATTCCCACCCGCCCTGTTTTCCCCCAGCGAGCCTTATCTCTCACTTTTCAAACCCGCGTTGTGAAGACACCTCAAGCTTTATTTCCCCCATGGGGCGATGCCCACAACCACCTTGTGCTGAATCATGGTGTCTCCAATGAAACAGCCCTCTTTAGCCCCATGCCTAGTGGATGACACTCTTCCCTAACATTTAGCTAGACACAGGCATTCCTGCCAGCCTCATCCTAATACCACCTTCCAGTCAGTCCTTAGGATTTCATCTCTGGGATCCAGAACCTACCCCACTTTTCTGTTCCTAGCACATCTCTGCTCAGGCTCTGGGTCCCTCCAACTGTGCTGGAATCATGTGTTGGGGAGAAAAACATCTATCCTCTTAGGTGCAGTTCTTGGGGGACTGCAAATTAAAATGACAAAAGAGAATAGCAAGAGAAAAGATGGATTTTTATTTATGTCTACAAAGGGAGTTCACAAAAATGTGGCTCTGGGAGGTGGTTAGAATTTGGGGGCTTATTTACCATCTTAATAGGGCGTGGGGGGGCACAGAGGGACACTTCTGGGAGAACAAATGGCTTCTGGGGGAATGCAGAAAGGGCATCTGGGGAAACAAAGGACTTTGGAAAGATAAATGATTTCTTAGGAAAACAGATAGGATGGTAACAGTGTCTATTTGGATTTTTCTCAGAGAAGAGATTACAGTTGCTCCCTAGGAGATAATACTTAACAATCGAGTTCTTTTAGGAGGCTCTGCCTAGGCAGACAAGGGATTTCAGGAGCTCAAATCTCTGTCATTCCCTACCTCAACCTTTCAGAGGCCCCCAGTCACCTCCAGGTGCTGCTCACATTTAATGGACACACTGCCTGAGCACTTGGCCTTTGATCTTTCCCCAAGGTCAGTGACTGATGCAGGTCATGCTTAGCACTTTCTGGCATCTTACAGAGAGCTAATGCCTTCTCTGGGGATGTTAGTAAATAGATGAAGCTTTTCCCCAGTGAGCTAAAAGCACCGCGTAAGCATCTGCACGCACCTAGCAGCCTTGTTCGTTGGGGGGGGGGGGGAGGAGGAGGGAGAAGGTCAGCCCAAGCCTTTCATGGATGGGCAGTGCAGCCGAGGGCTAAATCGGGGACCGCGTTTTGCAAGTTGGCATCTACGCGGGAGACAGGAAGTGGAACGGGCACCAGGGTTCGTTCTGAGATGCCCAGATTGCAAGACCCATTTTATACCATCAAGCACGGATTGTCAGGAAACGCATTATTTGCCTCGTCTGTGGAAGGGGAAATGTCCAGGGTGTGTGATAATTTTAAATCAGCCAAACAATTGAAACAGTGCTTGTCAGAAATCTGCCCTAAATTCCACCGATGACCTCTCTTGGTTAAATTGCACCAGAGGGGTGTTTGGAAATCCCCATCACCCCTTCCTCACTGAGCACCCGGCCCTCCCACAGGGGCTCCCTCCTCTGGTTGAGGAAGGGTCTCCAGGCCTTTGGTCTAGATTTACGTTGTGAGCCAGCGTTAAGTGGACCGGGATGGATGCTGGGGGGCGGTGGACCCTGCAAGCAGGGGCTCGTCCTCCTTTTCTAAGCTAAACCCCAGCGGGCCAAAATCTGGCCTCGTCTCGAAGCGGACTGCACCGCTGACCAGCTTGAGTTCCTGATTCCTTTGAAGTTTGGAGAAATACAATGTAGCTTTGTTCCCTTTTTGCCAACTGGGAAACCCCTTTTGAAATACGAGCATAGCACCATGTCCCTAAATAGTTATTACCTCTTTCCTTCTTATCACAGGGGCTTCTTTTCCAAGAGCAAACACCTGCTCCCCAGCACTGCCCCTTCACCTGTGGCCGCTGGAAGAGTCTAGGTGAGTAGGCGGCTGCCCACGAGGATGGATGGGCTCCTGGTTTCAGCCCCTGCTCCTCCTGCTTTACCCCCTCCTGGCTTCGACCTTTCTGCGGGCAGGTGGGGCGATGGTAGAACGTATCCTTTGGAGAGTGAACTGTGTCTCTGAACCTTAAGCCAGGACTGGCCATGCAAACCCACGCACAGAGCCACTCTGCCTGCAAGCATCCTCCGTGCTTAGCAGGGACCTTTCCAATCAGAGCATTGCCAAAGTCTGTGGTTTTCTCCACACCAAGCTGGTTCAATCTTTTACTGAGCGGGGGCAGTCTTGGGGTCAGTCTTGGGGAGGCTCACAGTCTGGATGGGGTGCCTGCAAGCGCTAAGGGTGCCAAGGAAAGGGGGCTGGGCGGACTCAGTGGGGCAGTGCAGGGCAGGGACTGGGCAGGGAGATGGTTTCTCTGGTTCAGAGGCAAGAAAAGCAAGCAGGTGTGGACAATAGCACTTGCTCGGGGCGAGGCCAGACAGGATGCTCTCTGCGGCTTGGTTTCCTTTTTTGGATTCTGTCTGCTGCCCCCGCCCCGGGAAGACACGGCTAACTCTTCCTCTTTTGAGCTCTCTGCCAGCGCACTGGCTCCCCACCCGCAGAGGAGAAATGAGCATCCTGGAGGGTCCTGATGGTTTGGGGGAAGGGGGTTGCTGCGAGCAATACTGCTCTCACTGGGAAACGCTGTGGCCCTGGGGACGCAGCTGTGAGACCCCTAGCCTCCTCATGGGATCTCCTTGGAGAAGTGAGAGCCTGAGGGGGAGGGCAGGAGGGGTGGACCCCAGCGGGCAGCCCGGGGCCCGTCCCCGCAGGGTGCTGCTGATGGTTGCATTTCCTGGAGCCAGACTTGGGCGGAAGCCCGGCTGTCTGTGTGGATTTGTCCGATGGTAGCTGTGCTTGCCTGCCTGGAATTAGGACCCAAGATTCTGATCACAAAATCTGATGACAGTTCTGATGCGTGTGTGGGTTCCTACCGCTGCCCGAATGCAACTCACTCGGGACACCATCTACCCGGAGACACAGACCCACAGGCCGAGGGTCGAGGGTCGGTCCCCCAGCACCGCCCTCCCCCACGCCAGCCCCACGTGCAGGCTGTCACCTGGGTTCTGACCCACCAGCCACAGACCAGAGGTCCCCACGACCCCTCCCTGGGTTTGATGAAGCCACTGGAGCCGCTCACAGAACTCAGGGAGACTGTTTACTCCCTAGATCACCGGTTTGTTATAAAGGGTTAACTCAGGAACAGACACAAGAGCTGCCCAGGGTGGGGTCTGGGCAGGGGGTGTGGGGCTCCCATGCCCCCCTCAACAGGGCCCATGGTCCCCACATCTCCACATGCTCACCAACCCAGGAGCTCTCCAGACCGCGTCCTTTTGGGATTTTATGGGGGTTTTGTTACATGGGCAGGATTAATGAAATCATTGGTCATTAGTGATTGATTCAACCTGCAGCCCTACCCCAGAGGTGGGGGGTGGGGCTGAAAGTGCCAACCTCTAGCCACGAGATTGGTTTCCCTGGCAACCAGCCTCCATCCTCAGGCGTTTTCCAAACATCACGTCATTAACATAACAAGAGACATCCCCTTGCTCACAACTTTTAGAAAATGCCAAAGGTTTTAGGAGCTCCACGCCGGAAATGGGACGAAGACCAAGCGCTGTTGACCCTCAAACAGCAAAGATCTGAACTGGGCGGATCCACTTACATGTGGATTTCTTTTGATAAATACACAAAGTGCTGTAAATGTATTTTCTCTTGTTTATGATGCTTTAAATAACATTTTCTTTTCTCTAGCTTCATCGTAAGAGTACGGTACATAATACATATAACATACAAAATAATGTGCTCACTGACCATTTCTGTTTCCCGGAAGGCTTTTAGTCAACAACAGGCTAGTAGCAGTAGTTAGGTTTTTGAGGAATCAAACGTCAAAAGCACCAGGCGGGTTTTCCACTACGAGGGGCGTCAGCTGTCTTAACATCCCATACCGGGCGCCCCACCCCCCCAGTTCAGGGTCAACTGTATGTATCTGTTAACCTTAAAAGCTAAACTGCCAGGGAGGGGGGCGCCTGGGTGGCTTAGTGGGTTGAGCATCTGACTCTTGGTTTCAGCTCAGGTCATGATCTCAGGGTGGTGGGACTGAGCCCCGTGTGGGACTCCATGCTCAGCGGGGAGTCAGCTTGTCTCCTTCTCCTTCTGCCCCTCCCCCTCAAATAAATAAATGAATAAATAAATCTTATTCTTTTTTTAAGATTTTATTTATTTATTTGACAGAGAGAGAGATAGTGAGAGCAGGAACACAAGCATGGGGAGCGGGAGAGGAAGAAGCAGGCTTCCCGCAGAGCAGGGAGCCCAATACGGGGCTCGATCCCAGGACCCTGGGATCACGACCTGAGCCGAAGGCAGACGCTCAACAACTGAGCCACCCAGGCGCCCCAATAAATAAATCTTAAAAAATAAATAAATAAAACTGCCAGTCACTTTACCAGCAACACTTGGGTTTATTCAGGAATGAAAGAGAATTACAACCCTGGGCAAGCGAGCTGTTGCAAAATGCTGGGCCAGCCAGCCCGGGAGGCAGAGGAGAGGCACACGTTTTCAGGAGAACAGGGGTCAGGGGGTGAGGAAAACTTCTTGCCCTCAGGCTGGGTTAGTAGAGCAGTATCCACAGGCAAGGTCATGTCCTTGTAAGCTCCAGTCTGCCTTGTCCCGCTGGGTCTTCAGTTGACCACGAGCATCAGGCATCCCGGGACCATCTCAGAGAGAGTCCAGGAGTTCCCAGGTCAGAGCGAGTACTGACAATGCTTTGACCAACGCGTTTGGAGGGTCTCTACAAATGTTGCCAGTCAGTCTTCGTAGCACCCTTAGTGCGTCTGACCAACCCTGAGGACTGAGGATGGTGTGTCATTGAGGATAAAGTGTCACAAAACCAGCCAAACAGCACAGACTTGTTGAAGCTCCTGACTGTAAAATGGGCTCGCCGGTCACAGTGTAGTTCAGGAGGGGATCCCCAGGTAGGGATCATCTTTCCTCATAGGATCGTAGTCAGAGAAGAGGTGTTGGCCTGTCTGCAAGGCGGGGCTTCAACCCAATAAGAAAACTTACAAACCACCATAGGACTAAAACCTATTTGTATCCGTGACATGGAGGGATCTGCGTGAAGCCCATTGGCCAAACCTCAAATGGTCCATTGGGCAGGACGGGTACATTTCCCGGGATTGTATTTTGGACAAGTGGGACAAGCAGGGTCCCCACCAATGTTGGTTCGTGAACGCTGTTGTTTTCCCAGTAGACCAATGGTTCAATGTGCGTACAGTTGTAAGTACTGGGAATTTAAAAATTTCTGGTGGGGCCAGCTTGTTATTTGGTGTAAACCCAAATTCTCTCTTTTATTAAACCAACAGTTATCAGATTTCCAATATTGAGTTAACTTTTCTGGGGCCGATTGTTGGGCATCTCTGGTCCATTTTTTCTAATCGTCATTTGGAAGAGCATCTCTTTGGAATATGACAGAGGTTTGGCTCTTGGGCTCCTACGGAGCAGTGTTTGGGTGGAAATAGCAGCGACGTGGCTTCCTCTGGCCTCAGGGAGTTGATTCTGGAATGCCCACAACCCTTAGTAAGAGCTCAAGCCACCAGCAAAAGCATGGCACCTAGTTAATGTTGGACCTAGGAGCCATTTTTAATCTTATCCCCAGGGAAGGTAAGAAAACCTGTTGCCTCCATTCCCAAATCTGGAGCTTCCTTCCCCAAAGGCATACTGACTGTCAGCATAAATGTTTGTGGTTTTGCCCTTGGCTGAAACACGAGCTCAGGTGAGGGCGTTTAAATCAGCCTGTCGGGCGCAAGGAGCCAGGGGTAAAGGTAGGGCCTCAGTGACTCCCAGGGATTTGCAATAGCACACCCAGCATGATATTTTATCCTTTAAATAAGAAACCATCAGGAAACTGTGAAAAATCTGCACTGGTTAGAGCAGGTCCCTGTAAATTGTCACCGGGAGTCAACAGGTGATCTGTCAACGTGAAGCCATCCTGGGGGGTTTTATGCTGGAAGGACAGAAAGATGGTAGGGTTAAGGCTATTGGAACCAGAAAGAGTTATTATTGTAAGAGGGCCAGTTACCATGAGGGTGTCACAGGAGGTGAGGTGACTGGCTGAAAAGTCTTTTTTTTTTTTAATTTTATTTATTTGAGAGAGAGAGAGATGGAGATAGTGACAGAGAGCACAAGTGGGGAGGAGAGGGAGAAGGAGAAACAGACTCTCCACTGAGCAGGGAGCCCGATGCGGGACTCAATCCCAGGACCCTGGGATCATGACCTGAGCCAAAGGCAGGCGCCTAACCGCCTGAGCCACCCAGGAGTCCCCTGGATGAAAAGTCTTGAGCGTCGGGAGAATTTCGGAGGCCTTCTGCGTGGGCCTTAACTAAGAGGGTAGTGGCGAGAATGGCTCTGAGGCCCCCAGCCATAGGGCCTAATTGTTGGCTTTGATGCCCCATGGGGCAATGGTGGGCCCCGTGTTTTTGGGGTGAGCGCTCAAAGGGTATCCCCTTCCTTCTCATGTACAAGGAGGGAAAAGGGACGTTGATAATTAGGATGTCTGAGGGCAGAGACTTTTGTTAGACTTTTCTTTAAAGTCTCAAAGGCCATGTCATCCACCTCTTTCTAAATAATAGGGTCAGGTTTGTCCTGACTTTACTAAAAGTAAAGCTCATACAGACTGAGCCGTGAGGGACAAGTTTGGAATCCAATGTCAACAATAGCCAGCCAGCCCCAGGAAGCCTCCTAACTGGTGCTTGGTTTTCAGTGTTGGGAAATTCAGGATGCCTTCGAGTCTACCTGGATCCACATCAAGTCCTCCTTCGGAGATCAGGTGCCATAAATATTGAACCTGACTTGGTGCAAACTGCAACATTTCTTTGGAGACTGTAGGTCCCTTTCAGGCCAAAAGTTTTGACAGGGGGAGGCTGCCTTCCTGTGAAGAGGTCCAAGCAGGGAGCAGAAGAGCAAGTCATCTACACATTGTAACCAAGTCGAGGCTGCGGGAAACTGTGCGTCATCCGAATCAGCCTTTGAAGGACCCTCCGTGTCACCCTGGGGCATGACTGCCCAGCTATCCTGCTGTTCTTCCCAAGTGAAGGCAGAAAGACACTGGCTGTCCTTACCGAGTGGAGTACTAACCATGCACCCCATAGGTCAATCGCCATGGAAACTTGTTGCCTGGAGTACTAAACCATGCACCCCATAGGTCAATTACGCGGAAACTTTGCTTTCAGTGGGAACGCGTGGGAGTTAGGAACAACAGGGTCCTGAGGGGTAACGACGTTACTTACTGCTCAGAGGTCCTGGCCATTGGGTTCCCTCCCAGGTAAAGTAGGGCTGTGACTAGTACAGGGGATCATGAGGCCCTGAGCCTCAAAATTCTGTATCCTGGGCTGGATGCCCCGAAGGGCTTCTTTATTTATAGGGCATTGATTAATTCTAAGGAGAGGTTTTGAGGGATCTATCTGAATCTTGTTGGGAGGTGCACTGTGCATTTTATCAATAGCAGTTGAGGATTTTGCCCAGAAAGAGGGTGGTAGCTGATCCAACAGGAATAAATGATCAGTGTCCCCAGACTCAGGTGTGGTCCCGCCAGAGACAGAGCAAACAAAAGACATCAGAGGGTTATTTAATTCCGCTGGTTGGCTATTCTGATGGCTGCTGTCAGATTCTGGAATTATCTTCCCCTTCGGGGAGAAAGAAATTCTGGCACGATACTTCTCTAGGGAATCTCAACCCCGTAAACGAGTAGGGGCAGAGGGATTGAGGAGAAAAGAGTGAGTACCTCTCAAAGGGAGTAGGTTCAGAGGCGGGAACCTGTTGAGATTGGTTGGAGACCCCCACTACTTGGACCGGTTTGGTGCTCTGAGGGGCTGCTTTGCAGCCGAGGGCTGGGCCCTGAGAGCATAAGTCCTGTGTCACCAAGGACAGAGATCCATTCCGAATCTGGGGAGCGGTTTCCCTGAGTTGATTAAGAGGATTGGAAGAGCCCCAACACTGGGAATGAGGAGGAGGGAGAAGAGCTTAGCTAGCGGGCTGAAGGCACCGGGAGAGTTAAGCCCGTAAGAGTCCTTTATCCAATGTCCTGGTTCCAGCAGTATCAGCAGAAACTAGGCTTTTTGCTTGGGGGCCTTCGTTTGGTGGAGTTGGACATTGGAAATTTTAGTGGTCTTTCCTGTAGGTGACTCAGCTAGGGTGCGAGCAAACTGGTTTCCGGGGCAATTGAATCTGGGGGCAGACCAAGTTTCCCATTCCATCCTGGGCCTTTTAACGAAAAGGAAAAGATCCCAGATCAGCCCAATAATAAACACAGAGTTAAAAGGAAGACCAGAACTTTCTTTAAAGTCAGTTTGGAGTCCATCATAATAATGGCAAACAGATTCATCAGGCTTTTGTGCGCAAGCCTGAATTTTGTTCCAGTCATCCGGCTTCGGAAAAGCCATTCTAAGTGCTCGGTGGAGATTTCCAGCGAGTGGTCTAGCATCTTGCCAAAATTCGGGAGTTTGTTTCTCTAAATCCTGCTCAGGATGTTCCCACTGGGCTGGTTTTATCCAGTGCTTGGGCTGGCCCTCAGCCACAAGCCTGTGGCCCAACTGCTACGAATCCCAGAAACCAGGTTGGTAAGTTTGAGTAACTCTGTTAAGTTCTCCAGCAAACCTGTGGGGGTCCTCAGCCACTTAGGGGACCCTCTTTACCTCTGGCTCAAAGTTCAGCCTTAGTCCAGGGAACTTAGGAAACCGGGGGTCTATTTAGATCCCCAGAAGACTTAACTTTGAAGGAGCAGGGGTTTTAATAGGCTCAGGAGAGGAGGGAGCAGAGGGAGCCTCAGAAGAAAAGAGGGTTTGACAGAAGGATGACAAGGCCAGGGTGAAGATAGGTCAGATGGCGGCCTCGCCTCTGTGGATGGAGAAATAGGGGAGGGGAAGAGGCCTCAGAAGCCCCCCGTTTTTTCCATTTATTTATTTATTTATTTAAAGATTTTATTTATTTATTTGAGTGAGAGAGAGTAGGGGGAGGAGCAGAGGGAGAGAGAGAAGCAGACTCCAGGCTGAGCGCAGAACCCGACCCCAGGGCTCCATCTCATATGACCCTGAGATCATGACCTGAGCTGAAATCAAGAGTCGGTTGCTTAATCGACTGAGCCACCTAGGTGCCCTCCTTTTTTCCTTTTTAATTGTTTGTTTGCCTCATTTAGTTTACAAACTGTATTTTGGAGAGAGGCAATTTTAGATTCCAGATAGCGCTTGGAAGCTTCAAAATACCAGTTGTAGAAGGAATTGCGTTTAGTTTTGTCAATTTTAGGACAGTGGTTGTCCAATTCAGCTTTGAGAAAATTAAGTCTGGGGAGATGGAAAGTTCCCCATAACGGCCATTGGAAGTCTAGATCTAAATTACTTCTGGTTAAGTCAGTCCATTTATTTATAAACGCGCGTGCCGCGGGACCATTATTTTTAAACAAAAAACAGGCCGCAGTCCCAGTAGTGGGGGGAAGGGGGGCACCCTCAAAGCATTTTGACGACTGGGATCCCATTTCTCTGATTCCTTCTGGAATCAAAGGCCACCCAGTTTCTGGAAGAATGGTCCAGTCCCAAACAGAACTCAGACCGAAGGCCAATGCGGTTTCATCAAACACAGTCCGAATCAGACTGAAGGCCAAACGAATATTCTCAGAGATGCTTAAAAAATGCTTAAAAGGGTGCCTGGTGGCTCAGATGGTTAAGCGTCTGCCTTCGGCTCGGGTCATGATCTCGGGGTCCTGGGATCGAGTCCCACATCGGGCTCCTTGCTTAGCAAGGAGCCTGCTTCTCCCTCTGCCTGCCACTCGCCCTGCTTGTACTCTCCCTCTCTCTCTCTCTGGCAAATAAATAAATAAAGTCTTTAAAAAAAAATGCTTAAAAAAAAAACAACAAAGGGAAAAAAAAAGGTCAAGGCCTTGGTAAATCCCAGGTAAAGCGTAAAGGGCTTGAGCACAAAGCATGGGGCTCAAAATCCAGGAGAACACTTGTCCTCAAGCCCAGCTTTGGTGAGAAAACAGTGAGCCCAGCAACCCCGTGGCTTGTGGCTCTTGCACCTGTCTGCTCACCGGCCCCGAGTCTTCTCTGGCTCCCACCTCCGATCACCAAGTCATGTTAACCTTAGAAATAGTCACAGACAGCTACTTTACCAGCAACAAGATGGCTTTATTCGGGAATGAAAGCGAATCCTAATTCAGGACATAGCAGGTCCGGGAAACCAAGGAGACGCACGATTTGTAAGGAGGAAAGGGGTCCGTTGGGAGGCTGTTAGGAACTAAATCCCATCGGAATAAGCTGGGGGTTGGAAGTGTTGCAGTTTCTCATTTTCTCTGGGTTTCAGATTTTGCTAAAAATGGTCAGTGATAACAGTTATCGACACCTTTCTCCAAAAAGGGCCTTTGGGGAGCTACGTTAGTGGGCTCTAGCTTCTTGATCGCTGGCTGGTGAGCTGGCAGGTCGAGAACCCGTCCTGGCTACATGGAGCAGACTCCACTCCCGGGCTTGCTGACCCCTGGGTCACTGGGTTAACCTGGTTCCTTTTTCCTGTCCCCATGGCAGGACATGGGCTTTATCAACCGAGTTCACCTGCGGGACGCCTGGG
This sequence comes from Phoca vitulina, assembly GCF_004348235.1. Taxonomy (NCBI): domain Eukaryota; kingdom Metazoa; phylum Chordata; class Mammalia; order Carnivora; family Phocidae; genus Phoca; species Phoca vitulina. Next base: position 2,333,354 of record NW_022589747.1, read on the forward strand.
TGGCTCAGTTAAGCATCTGCCTTCAGCTCAGGTCATGATCTCAGGGTCCTGGGATTGAGCCCCACATCACCGGAGAGCCTGCTTCTCCCTCTGCTTCTGCCCCTGCTCGTGCTCTCTCTATTATATATATGAATAAAGTCTTTAACAAACGAAATAAAAAGTCTGTCCCAGGTCCTGACGATGCACTCCTGCTTTCAGTTCGACACTGCCCCGTTCCCGTAGAGTTCTACCAAACAAACTCGTGAGGTCTCGCGTATGCCTGGGTTTATTCTTAAATAATATTCTGTGTTGTTTTCTCCTAGGGTCCTGCCCCCATTGAGAGAATGGCTTCCTCGGGGCCCCAAACAAAGAAACATGACAATCACAGGTGAGGCTCCAGCCGACTGCGGGCCGGGTTGGATTTTGGGGTTTATCGTGATTACGCCGTGACATGCATTTTCCCGAGAGCCGCCATATAGGAACATGTTTGACTCTTGTGATGGAGCCTGGGGCCCGGGGGGATAGGTCCAGAGGCTCGGGGACTGACAGGCCAACAGCTCTGCCCTCCGCCCGTGGCCTCGGGGTCTCAGCCGGGCAGGCCGCTTTTCTGCAACACAGCCCTGCTGCCTCCCAGCTCTGTCAGGGTTCTGAATCTTAAATACTTCCTTTATGGTTTTCCAGAACTCCGCTTTGTGATCCTGCCGGCCCCTCTTATATGTGTATTTGTGCGTTGAGGGCAAAGCGAGAATTCCTGCCTTCATCCTGATTCCTACGTGTGCTTTGAATCCAACAGGATTTTGGTTTCCTCGCCCCCCCACCCCCGCCCGCATCCCCCCACCTCTGCGGGGGCTAGCAGGGACGCCCCGTCCTGCTGCAGGGCATCTCCGGGCCCGGCTGGCCTCCCTCCTTGACAGCCCCGGGGTTGTGTGTGTCGCCCTCTGGGAGCCCTGGAGCTGGGCTCCTGGGTCGTCTCTCGGGGGGAGGAGTCTCAGGCATTCCCCGTGCCCTCCTCGGGCCTCCCTGGACTCCCACATGGACACCTGTCCTCCCTCCCTCCTTCCCTGGAGGCTGGGAGGGCTGTTTTCACACTTCGGGATGTCTTGTGGACATGACTGCAGAGATAAAGTTCTAAGTGTTCTGGGTCACTGGGAACCCAAACTGCCCTGTCCTGTATCCAGGCCCCTCGGGTGCTGGTGGGGGAGAGGGGATTGAAATGGGGCTGAGAAGGGGGCACAGGGCATCAGAGGCCATGGACGGGACTCAGCTGGAGTCCCCCGCTGCCCTGCCCTGCCCCGGTGACCACCCTGTCCTCCCTCACTGCTGTCCTTGCCAACCACTGGCTTCTCACGGTCCCCCCGAGCTGGGAGGCGGGTGTGGTGTCTGGAGCTCAAAGGCCAGCTCATGGGTGCAGCCTCTTGTGAAAGAGCTTAATTTCTTAAAGATTTTATTGATATATTTTAGAGAGAGAAAGAGCGGGGGGAGGGGCAGAGGGAGAGAAAGAGAGAATCCCCAGCAGACTCCCCGCTGAGCACGGAGCCTGCCGACATGGGGCTCGATCCCACGACCCTAAGATCGTGACCCGAGCGGAAACCAAGGGTCGACGCTCAACCAACTGAGCCACCCAGGCTCCCCTCCTTTTTTTTTTTTTTTTTTGAGAGATCCTAATCTTTAAAGTGAGCCTCTAAGGTGGGGATACGGCTAGGACCCCGCTTCTGTGGTGCTCATGAGCTTTAAATGCAGTATTATGCACCAGCTCTGGATAACATCATTTCTACCGCAAAGTCGAGTGCCTCCCAGGTATTACTCTGTGTTCCTTGTGCCCAGCATGGCACTTGTGCCCTTGTGCGGGGCCGGTGTGGGATCCAACTCTCCCTCCCTCCCTCCCCCAGACTCCCTGCCCTAGTCCCTTCTAGTCCCCGAGCACCTGTCCCGAGCCACCTGGGCATCTTCTAGAACCAGCCAACTCTCATTCATTTCGCATATTGTTCCAGCAATATTTGTTAAATGAATAAAGTGACAAAATAGAGCGAGATAAAGTAACTGGAAACTATCTAGAGTAGAGAACCAGCGTTCCAAGTAAGGCCTTTGACATGTTATTTTAAAACCTTCCAAAAAGTCCATTTGAACCTGTTCTGCTTCATGAAGCTACATGCCCAATTAATATACTCGAAAACCATTGCTGTTCTTCACAGTCAGACCCCATTTCCTTCTCTTTCTCTACCTGGAATCAGAGAGAGAAAAAAACAAAGTTGAAATATGTTGAAATATGGGGCAAAGTTGTCTCAATCACATCCTGTTTTGACAGCTCTGACTCTTGCCGGTCAGCCCTTACTCAGTGCCCGCCGTGCTCAGAACATCCCGAAAGAGTGTAGCCACCACGTTGCATCAGCGATGGTTTCACGAGAGGGTGTGATGTCAGTTTTCCCTGCAGCCGAAGGGCGTATGTGAGTGCATGAGGTGCCAGCCAAACCCCAAACCCACGAACCGACTCCGGGCTGGATCTGATGCCCGAGAGCGAGACAGAGCCTGTCCTTCGCCGGCCCTCCAGCTCACGGAAGTCACTGGGGCTTGCTCCGGCCGCACCCCGCCCTAGCATTGGGGTGCTCCCGGGCTGCCCTGGCTTACAGCCCTTCTGGTTACAGCTTAGAGCCCTTTCTCCGCCAGACTTCCAGCACCTCGGAGCAGACAGGGTCTCCCGGGACTGGGGCCCGGCCGGTGCTCGCGCGGGCGGGCGGGGACTCATGCCTGACTTGCTGGCAGTTTACGGATCGCTTGCTTTCTGGGGAGATCACCCGGGTCGCCGCCCCCAGAGCAGCAATACAAAAAGGGAAGGAAAAAAAAAAGGAAATTGGCATTATGGCTATCCAGAGCATCTGGCTGGTTGGGAAATAAGTGTTTCCAGTTAGATTTTGAAATATTAGACACATCTCCTAACGCTCCGCACCCCCACCGCCCCCCCCACTGCAAAGGAAGCGGCTGCTCCCCTGGAGGCCTGAGTCACATGACGCATCTCCCCAGGGGGTCCTGTGCCCTCCTTTCTCCCAAGTCAGGGCAGCTTCGCAGAGCTGCATCTCCTGCAGCTTGTCTCTTTCCTTCTTTCTTTCTTTCTTTCTCTTTTTTCTTTCTTTCTTTCTTTCTTTCTTTCTTTCTTTCTTTCTTTCTTT
>NW_022589747.1:2336919-2348378 GCF_004348235.1 Phoca vitulina
TTCTTTCTTTCTTTCTTTCTTTCTTTCTTTCTTTCTTTCTTTCTTTCTTTCCTTCCTTCCTTCCTTCCTTCCTTCCTTCCTTCCTTCCTTCCTTCCTTTCTTTCTTTCTTGAGTTAGATTGAAGAGGAAACAGATCAGTGGGTTCTGGACAGAAAGTCACACTCAGAAGGAAGAACAAGGAAGTCCTGAGTGCCCTGACTCAGGGATCCGTATGTGTCTCTGCACCCCAGGGCCCCGGCAGGCCAGGGTTTGGGGGAGCCCCGCTGCCCGTGGGAGTCAGTCAGGCATGGATGTCGAAGGGGGTGCGTGTAAGGGTGGCAAGCTGGAGATGCAGTGTAAATAAAGTTTTATTGGAGCACAACCCCACTCGCCTGCATGTTGTCTGTGGTCCCTTCCATGTGACAACAGCTGGGTTGAGTTGTGACGGGGCCCCTGTGACCTGCAAAACCAAAAATACTCACTCTCAGGCCTTTAATGGAAAGAAGTCTGCTGACCCTAGGCCAGTGGTGTGCTGTCCAGTAGAAATAATAATGGGAGCCACACACACTTTCAAGCTGAAAGTGAAAACCACTGAAAAGAAAACCAAAGTGGAAAGACGTCTTCTCTCCCTCCCACTGGCATCGCACGGAAGCACTGGCCAATGCAGCCAGGCGAGAATGATTACATACCAGGTGCGCAGACTGCAAAGGTTATCTCTGGAAGGGAGAACTAGAGGCAGTTCTTTTTCTTGAATTTCCATCCGTATCTTCTATGTGAATGTATTGTTTTCAAAATAAAGCCAAGGTCATGTGTCGAATGAAATGGAGTTGGGTAGCCTACTGGCTATCCTCTTTCTATTTAGCATCTTGCTCTTTGTACTTTCCTGTGCTCTTCTGAGCTCTTTCTGATCAGCCTCCAAACAGGGGCCCGGGGTGTGAGGAGGGGATACGGGGAAGGAGGAGGGGGCAGAATGGAGACAGGGAAGTGGGAGCGTTTGTGGGCCGGGAGGCCTATCTCACCCCATGACGTGCCGCACGCATCTCGCTGACACCGGGCACCTCTGTTACGGTGGCCCCGGGCGCTGGTGCTCCATAAACCTTTCACCTTCCTCTTTTGTAATAGTGACCACCTTGTACAACCCACCAACCCAAACGTAGCAGCAATGCAAGAAGACGTCCTCTACCATTTCAGTCTCAGCACCAGCACGCATGATTTCCCTGCAATGTTTGGAGATGTGAAGGTAAAAAACAGGGCTTTCGATCCTGGGGGTTTGTCTTAAGATCAGCCTCCTTGTAGATGATATGGGTAGACTTGGCGACAGAGGACCAGGTCGTCAAGTTATCTTGTCACCAAGGGGGCACCTGGCTGGCATGTGACTCTTGATCTTGGGGTCGTGAGTTCGAGCCCCAGGTTGGGTGTGGACATTACTTAAAAATAAAATCTTAAAAAAAAAAAGTTATATCTTCATCAGATTTTTACAAATTGTTACTTTTAAAATATGTAAACTAATGAGTGAAAGAAAACTAAGTTCTGCCATACTGGTCCCTAAATAATCTCTTATAAATTCAGCGTGTAATGGGAACCACATACAATAAATTTCCGAATGCCCCACTGAGAGAAAAGGAAAAAGGGACACAGAACTTTCTGTAGAGGAGCAAGGGATAATAAGTGAGTAATTACATGTGTCTGTTTGTGATTTAAAGTGTATGTATTTATCTTTTTTGTAATGGCTTATTTTGCTTCTAGTCCTCTCCCCCACCCCCCAGAGTCCTGAGTTCCTCAGGGCTGGTTTATCCTGGCACAGGACTTTTGAAATGTCTGATCCCTGTGGGTACAGATGCGCTAATGTTTAGAGTCAAAATCAAAACAACCAGTGACCCAGCAGCCGCCATGTTCATTTCAAACCATGAGACAAATCTCCATGTGTTCTTCTTTTTTTTTTAATTTTTTAAAAGATTTTATTTATTTATTTGACAGAGACACAGCGAGAGAGGGAACACAGGCAGGGGGAGTGGGAGAGGGAGAAGCAGGCTTCCCGCCGAGCAGGGAGCCTGATGTGGGGCTCGATCCCAGGACCCTGGGATCATGACCCGAGCTGAAGGCAGACGCCCAATGACTGAGCCACCCAGGCACCCTGTGTGTTCTTCTTTTATAAGAGGGATTTACTCTGGTTACTTATAGCTCATAGTATTTTGCTAATTGAGGTATAACTAATATACGGTCTAATATTCATTTCAGGCGTACAATATAGCGATTCAGCACTTTCATACATTGCTCAGTGCTCACCAGGATAATGTAATCATCATCTGTGACCAAACAATGTCATTACCGTCCTACTGAGTATATTCCCTCTGCTGGACTTTATACCTCCATGACCCATTTATTTCACAACTGAAAGTTGGTATCTGTTAATCCCCTTTATCTCTTTGGCTCTTCCGTCTACCCTTTCCCCTCTAGCAACCACCAGTTTGGGGGGGAGAGAGAGAGAGAGAGAGAGAGAGGGAGAGAACAGGAGCAGGGTGAGGGGGTGGGGGAGGGAGAGAGAGAAGCAGGCTCCCCGCCGAGCAGGGAGCCCGACGTGGGGCTCGATCCCAGGACCCCGGGATCATGACCTGAGCCGAAGGCAGACGCTTAACGACTGAGCCACCCAGGTGCCCCTGGCAACCACCAGTTTGTTCTCTGTATTTAAGAGTCTGCTTTTCTGCTTGTCTCTTTTTTCTTAGTTAGTTAGTTTTGTTTCCTAAATTCCACATGTGAGCGAAATCCTCTGGTGTTTGTCTTTCTCTGACTGACTTATTTCAGTTAGCATTATACCCTCTCGCTCCATCCACGTTGTTGCAAATGGCAAATGTCATTCTTTTTTTACGGCTGAGTAATATTCCTCTCTGTGTGTGTGTGTGCGTGTGTGTGTGTGTACGTGTGTACATATACATATACATACACACACACACACACATATATACACACACGCATCTGTATCCATTCATCTATTAATGGGCACTTGGGCTGCTTCCATATCTTGACTATTGTAAATACTGCTGCAATAAACATAGGACTGCATATAACTTCCTGATTAGTATTTTCATTTTCCTTGGATAAATGCCCAGTAGTAGAAATACTAGGTCATAAGGTAGCTCTATTTTTAATTTTTTCAGGACCCTCCATACTGTTGTCCAGAGTGGCTGCACCAGTTTGCATTCCCACCAACAGGGCATGAGGGGTCCCCTTTCTCCGCATCCTCGCCGACACCTGCTGTTTCTTGTCTTGTTGATTTTAGTCATTCTGACAGGTGTGAGGTGGTATCTCATTGTGGTTTTGATCTGCATTTCCCTGATGCTGAGTGATGTGGAGCATCTTTTCATGTGTCTGTTGGCCATCTGGGTGTCTTCTTTGGAGAAATGTCTATTCAGGTCATTTTTAAAAATCAGATTATTTGTGTTTTGTTTTTTGTTCTTTTTTTTGCTGTTGAGTTGTATAAGTTCTTTTTATGTTTTGGATAGTAACTCCTATCAGACATGTCATAGGCAAACATCGTTTCCCACTCAGTAGCTTTGTCATTGAATGACGGTTTCCTTTGCTGTGCATTGTGGTCTTAATTTATTTGCTTTCCATGCATTAGAATTTAACCTAAAATTTTTTCTAGGCTATGGAAACGTTGTTTGTCATGTTTAGAGACGAATGATTCTTTCATCATCAAACTCCTTAAAACTGGCTTATGTACATTTCCCTCTTGGGTAAAACAAAATGAAAAATAAGTTATTGTATGTGGCACTTTGCAGATGAAAGGTTTTCCGTCTCTGAGAGCCACCTACCCACGTGATAGCTCCCAATTCCCCAGCCCCCACTGGGCCCCTGGCTCTTTCTACACTGTGGCCATCTGGCTGTTGGATGGCAGGGGAGCTGTTGGTTAGAAGCCCACCTTACAGAGGGGCTGTGGGGTCCTGATCGCACAGCGAGGAGTCCACATCATTGTATTCCAAACCTAGGCTCCCTCCAGGCGCCGACCAAGCTGTGCACACGATGGACAGAACCTGGAATTTCCTCCCCAGAGAGAGAGCAAGGGTCTGGTTTTCCTGGGTTGTGTGGGATGGATTACACAGGGGCCTCGTGCATGGAGCAGTGATCGCATGACCCAGTCAGTGCCTTTCAAACTGGGTGAGCATCCAAATCACCAGTGTCTGAATTACTCGCGGAAGCACCCATAACGGGGCTCCCCAGGTGCAGTAGCTCTGGGCTGGGGCCAGGGACCTTCATTACCTGCAACATCTAGGTGATGCTGATGTTGGTCGGGGGTCCCCCTTGGAGGGACCCCTGCTACGAAGACGGTGCGCCGTGCCCGGACTGACGGGGCTCTGTTCTCTGGCTGCAGTTCGTGTGTGTCGGGGGAAGCCCTACCCGGATGGAGGCCTTTGCCAAATACATGGCCAAGGAGCTGGGCCTTGACCACCCAGGTGCAGAGTATCCCAACATCTGCAGGGGGACCGACCGCTACGCCATGTTCAAAGTGGGCCCCGTGCTGTCTGTCAGCGTGAGTACCTGCCCTGGCGCTGGGCTCGGGCCTCGGGCGCTGCCAGCGCCCTCCCTGGCCTGCCCTCTGCACCCACGGCCCGGGGCCCCTCAACACCCGTGTCCTCTGTCAGAGTGGGCACGGCGAGCAACCGTCCAGAGCACTCCAGGGTGCAGAGACGGTGTTCAGCTCCAGATAACGGGAGCAGGTTGTTGCTTCCCCACCGAGCCTCTCGGGGTGGCGACCTGCATCACAGCTACGTGCGTGAGCTTTGTGCAAACTCTGGCACCTCCCAAAGTGATGTTTGGACGTCCCTCTTGTCTGACTGCCAGTTTGACATGCCCAGGGGCACCCCACCCTGACATAACGTGGGCGCTTCTCCCTGGTTCCAGCACGGCATAGGCATCCCCTCCACCTCCATCATGCTGCACGAGCTCATCAAGCTTCTCTACCACGCCCACTGCTCCGACGTCACCGTCATCCGCATCGGCACGTCCGGCGGGATCGGTAAGTGTGCAGGAGGCCTCCGCCCGGGGCCAGCATCCCGCACACGAGGACCTGGAGCCTCCCTGCGGGCAGGCCCCGTGCAGGGCGGGCTTGGGTACTCGGAGCTTCTACCGGCTTTGTCCGAGGAAGCTCATTAGCAGGACGCATGAAAAGAAGCTCGTTTTGTTACTTTTCATCCAGCCGATTCTCCCAACCCAGCCCCCAGACGTAGGTTGCAGAAAGGTGCGGGGCCTGGCGTTGCAGAGCCTCGTCCTCTTGGGGTGATGTGCTCGGAACCTCCTTGTCTGCCTGCCTGCCTCTCTCCCTTCCTTCTAACCGCTTCTCTGCCTTTCTCCTGTCCTCTGCACCTCCTTATTCCTGCAAGGATTCGAACCACCGTAGGAAAAAACCAACAGGAAAATCAAAGAGAGAGATGGAACACAAAGCTAAGTGTCCTTAAGTTGCCTAAAGGGTCCCCAGGCTGATCCTGAGCATGTTGTTTTGTTTTGTCTCTGAATGCCATAGAGAGAGCAAAGAGAGGACAGGATGCAGTGAGAAAGCCCAGGGCACATTTGCTTTACGTAAGCTGCCGGCTCTCTGACTCTGACAGTCCCACCCGGGGGCTCAGGGCTGCCCTGTTCCTGGCCCCCTCTGGGAGGGGCTCACACGCCCCAGGTTGAGGGTGACGAGGACAGCAGAAGGGCTGTGACATCCCTGGGCTTGTGAGGGAATGAGAGCCAGCAGCCGAGCGCCCTGCAGGTTAAGCCCCAGGGTGGGAGCAACTCCACTGACCAGAATAGGGACCAAAACAGCATGGGAGAGAAAGTCCAGATAAATACACAGGGGACCAGGACATGCTTTGTCACATTTCCTGGAAACGGCTGATGGGGGGGCTCTAGAACCATCCCCTAGCTTCCTCGTCCCTGCTTCCTAAATGTTTAAGAAACCCAACTTCCCTTTCAGGTAAGTATTCGGAAAGGCTCATGGTCACATCCCACACAAAGTTATTAGAAGATCAAAGAATAGGAGCAGAGTGATGTCCCTACAAATGTGAAAATGCCCCGGGAGGGGATGCCCAGGAAACTTGGGAAGTGGAACCCTAGTATCGCAGGGATCAAAGGAAGATGGGATCAGCTGGGAGTCGGGAGGTGCTGGAGCTGGGTTTGGGGTGCACAGGGGTTCCTTAGACTCTTCTACTTCTGTGGTTACTTGAAATCGTAAATAATGAAAAAGCACAAAGCAGGGACCAGGTAAGCACACTGTGGTCACCTGAGCGGTGGCGTGTCAGTTAAAATCAGCAAGGACTGGAGGACTCGGAACATGTAACGGGGACAGGGGTCCCCAGCAGTTCCGTTCTCTTTGCCCTTTCCTCTTCCGTATTCTCTGCGAGGCTTATGCGTTACTTCTATCATCAGAAGAAAGAATTTGATGCACGTTACCAGGTGTCCCGGTATTTTGGTCTGTAGATGAGTCATTTTCCTTTCTGCGTGCGCTCTGCGGTGCCCTCCCCACCTGCCCTGCGTGGCCGCAACACCTGCTTCTCTCTCCAGGTCTGAAGCCTGGCTCTGTGGTCATCACCCGGCAGGCGGTGGATGCCTCCTTCAAGCCAGTGTTCGAGCAGGTGGTCCTGGGGAAGCGGGTGGTTCAGAAGACGCACCTGGATGAGGAGCTCGCGCAGGAGCTGATGCAGTGTGCTTTGGATCTGCTGGAGTTCCCCACGGTCCTAGGGAACACCATGTGCACCTCAGACTTCTATGAAGGTGACAGGGAAGGGTCTCCATCCTGCCCGGGGCTCCCGTCTCTTCCGGGTTTCCATGGTGCCTAGAGTGCTCTGCTTATGGGCGGGCAGGGCCCGGAGGGATCCGAAGCGTCCCTGTGTCCTGGCGGGTAGCACAGTCCCGGCATGCAGTGGGTGCTTATTCTGTGCAAGTGGTGAACACACCCAGGTCAACGTTGGCACATGTGCATGTGTCTCCAGGGCAAGGCCGTCTGGATGGCGCGCTCTGCTCCTACACAGAGAAGGACAAGCAGAAGTACTTGCAGGCAGCCCACTCGGCTGGCATCTGCAACATCGAGATGGAGTCTTCGGTCTTGGCGGCCATATGCGGTGCATGTAGCATCCCAGGTAGGCAGGCGAGCGTCTGGTCACCGGGGTCCCGTCCAGATCCTCCTCCCGCCCCCATCACCCACCACTCACCACCCGCCAGCCGCGGCTGCCTTCCACCCACCCTCCCCCGAGGCAAGTTTCTGGATGGGGTGGCATTGTCCAGCCCTATGCTCGGACACCTTTGACCGTCACACCGTCCAGGGCGGGGTCCTCAGTGGCTGTGCAGTGGCTAGCATGCACGGAGTGGGACAAGAAAGACCTGCCTCCACTCAGGTCAGGAGGCTGCCGACGCTGCCGTGAGCTTGCTTTCAAAGCTCCTCAGATTTCTGATTAGCAGTTAATCCACCCCCAAGTTCCTAGGCTCGCCTTCGGGGTCTGCTCCCCCTTCCAGAATTCCCGGAAGCCTGGCTTTCAAGGGACTTGCTTGAAAGCTTCTTTCGAGGTGAAGGCTGGGAGGAATCAGGCGGGAACAGGGCAGGCCTGCGGGACAGCCGAGGGGAGCCTTGCCTGTCCTGGGGAATTCAGTTGGAAAGCGGGAGCTTGGCCGTGACGCGGCGTTTGCTCTCTGCAGTGGCCGTGGTGTGTGTAACTCTGCTCAACCGCCTGGAGGGGGACCAGGTCAGCAGCCCCCACGAGGTGCTGGTCGAGTACCAGCAACGGCCACAGCGGCTGGTGAGCCACTTCATCAAGAAGCGCCTCGCGGCCGCCCGAGACCCCCTGAATCTCTAAAGACGCGCGCTTACGATTGCTGCAAATTAAGTCACCATCGGGCTCCCGGCCTGCTCAGTCACGAGAGCATGCGGCTCTTGAGGTCTCGGAGTCCTGAGCTCAAGCCCCACGCTGGGTGCAGAGATTACTTAAATAAATAAATAAGCTTAAAAAAAATCACCATCGAAATCTCCTTTTGTGGGGCGCCTGGGTGGCTCACATGGTTAAGCATCTGCCTTCGGCTCAGGTCATGATCTCAGGGTGCTGGGATCAAGCCCCACATCGAGCTCCCTGCTCAGCGGGGAGCCTGCTTCTCCCTCTCCCGCTCCCCCTGCTTGTGTTCCCTCTCTCTCTCTGTCAAATAAATAAATAAATAAATAAAATCTTTTTTAAAAATCTCCTTTTGTATATCTTCATGTACACTTTACATAAGAATTTAGGGAATTGGGTTGCATTTCAGAGGCTAAGAATCCTACATTAACAACACAGAAGATTTTTCTAAAAGCTTCCTTGGAGTGTTTTTGACCACATTAGCGCAGGATGGGTTCTGTGTAAGGATGTTCCTCTGAATATTTGAAATATTTCCAGAGAAATTTTTCAGACTTTTCAATTCTAGTGGTTGTCAGATTTCACATCGCTAAGCAGGAAATCCAACTATAGTTCCACAAAACTCATTTCCTGATATATTTTTGGAATTCCTTCACCACTTGTAGTGAGAGATGACCAAAGAAGCAGGAGTTTAAGACATAAACACACTTAGGCATATACTCTTCTGGAACATTCCATGCCTGAGTATCACACAGTGATGACTGCTGGCTAGATGGGTCTGGGTCCAAGCACCTGCGGGTGGGAATTACACATCCTGGCTCCCAAGACCCCTTGTGCAGTTCATCCTCCCTGGTGCGTTGGGCTCAGGCTCTCCTGCAAGATGCACCGGTGTGCATGTCCCCTCGCGTCCTGGAGTTGGTCACAGAGTGGCCCTGGCTGCGATGCTGAGGGTGCCAGCAGGGAGAATCCAGGGTGCCTCATCTCTGGGGAGTGGCAGCCGCCCCTTCTGGGGTGTCCCGGCCCCCTATCCCAGGGGTGCTCGGGTCTTGGGACATCCCCGGCTTCTGTTTGTCCCAGGTGACTTCTCCACACTTTTGCATCAATGTGGCTAATTTCTGGTATTCAATTCTGTTTTAAATACTTGAGGTGCGGGGTGCCTGGGTGGCTCAGTCAGTTAAGCGTCTGCCTTCGGCTCAGGGGTCCTGGGGTTCTGGGATCGAGCTCCGCATCGGGCTCCCTGCTCAGTGCGGAGTATGCTTCTCCCTCTGTCTCTCCCCCCACCCCATGCTCTCTCTCTCTCTCTCTCTCAAATAAATAAAATAAAATCTTAAATAAATAGATAGATAGATAAATAAAAAGGCAACTGCAAACCCCGAACAAGCCAATAGGCTCGGTGCTCATACGTGGAGGTGCGGGCACTTGGCTGGAGCTCACTCACCTGCAGCATGGAACACCGTCCCCCTCGGTCCGGAGGGGTGCGAGGGGCCGCAGGTGCGAGGGGCCGCAGGTGCGAGGGGCCGCAGGTGAAGAGCCTCGAGGCGGCTCCTTGCAGGACGTGCCTGCTCCTGTTCCCACTTTGCTTTCCCTGCAACATCGCGCTTCTCCACCACCACCCATGTGGCAACCAGGGGATCCTTGACCGCTCTCTTAGGAGTGAGAGACTCCGCTATTGTCGGGGTCCTGGGATGGGGCAGCTGACCTGCCTTCTGAGGTTCTCCCTCCCCTGTGGCTGTGCTCAGCTCAGCTGTGCCTTGGTCTCCCCGCCCTGCTCCGCCCTGGGTACAACGGAGTGCGGGCGCCCCTGCCCCGGGGCTGGTGTAGGAGTCGGGGTGCAGAAGGTCTGTGAAGACGCTGACTCTCTGGGACAGGTGCGGGCTGTGCAACTAGGGCCAAGGGCTTTCCAGGCTCCCCAGACCCAGAGGTGATGTGACTCCCCTCATGGTTAAAAAAAGTCCCAGTAAAAAAGGTACAGCCACAGTGGAAACTGTATCATGATGTCTCAAAAAACGACACATCCATGGGGCCCTTGGGGGGCTCAGTCGGGTAAACTAGAATCTTACCCGACTATCTAATTTGGGCCCAGGAAGCCCCGCCCGCCCCCCAGCCTCTCAGCTGCACCCTCCCTGTGCCACGGGCGGTGACGAAGAGAATTTTCAGGAAAAGATAAAATCATGACTCTCCCACAGGCATAAAAGTTAAGACTGCATTTCACTCGCGTGAGGGGACGGGGCAGATATTCTCAAGGGTTCAGAAAATGGGGGGCATCTGGGTGGTTCAACAGGTGGAGCTCATGACTCTGGATCTCAGGGTCCTGAGTTCAAGCCCCACGCTGGGTGTAGAGATCACTTAAAATACATAAAGTTTAAAAAATAAATAAAGGGTTCAGAGAATGGGAAAAGGACGTGCTGTTCCAGGAGAGCCCAGGGGAATGTTGGAACAGGTGCATTGCCGGGGCGGGGCGGGGGGGGGGGGGGGGGGGTCCCGGGGGGGGGGGGGGGGGGGGGGGGGGCGGCTGTCCCGCAGGAGGCCCTGGGGAGAAGTTGCTCCGATCTCTCCCCGGGGACAGGCTGTGGATGCCAGGCAGGGTCGCAGAGCAGGTGGCCGGGAAGGGAGGGTGTGCTGCACACAACGCAGAGTTTCCTACAGAACGCCAATTTTTTTTCCTACAGAAAGAAATCTGTTTACCGCTCATCAAGTCAGAAACGTGGCAGAGAGAGAAGGCGGCTCTGGATTGGGACAAGGGCTCCGGTTTTTGCTCTTCTTGCCTCGTCCTCGTGATGGGATCTCGGCGGCTGGGTCCCTCTGTCTGAGCCCCCGTCACCTCGTGTGGGACGTGGGGGTTCACCGAACAGCAGATGGTACATCCATGCTCCGGGCTCGCTTTTCTTTTCTTTCTTTTTTATTGCGGTGAAATACACCTAACGTAATATCCGCACTGTAATCATCCGCACGCATAATTCAGCAGCATCAGCACTCTGCGCCCAGAAATCTTTTGTCACCCCCAACACAGCTCTGTACCCACACACACGGATTCTTTCCGTTTGCCCCCAGCCCTGGTAACTGCGCATTGACTCTCCGTCTCTGTGAATTTGCCTGTTCTAGGTCCCTCATGAAGGTGGAATCATACAGTATTTGTCTTCTGTTGTTGTTGTTGTTCGTTTGGCTTATTTCACTGTTTTCAAGGCCCGTGCATGTGATGGCATAGATCCAAACCTCATTCCTTCTTACGATGAAATGACGTTCCGTTGTATGTATATGCATTTGTGATCCCTTTATCCGCTGATGGACACGCGAGTTCTATCCACCTCCTGCCCATTGTTCGAGCACGGCTGTGAACCCGGGTGTGCAGATAGCCGGCCCGGTCCTCGCTTTTAATTCTTTAGGGTGTGATTAGCAGTGGAGTTGCTGGGTCCTGTGGCATTTCTATGTTTACCTCTTTGAAAAACCACTCGGGGGGCGCCTGGGTGGCTCAGTCGTTAAGCGTCTGCCTTCGGCTCAGGTCATGATCCCAGGGTCCTGGGATCGAGCCCCGCATCGGGCTCCCTGCTCAGCGGGAAGCCTGCTTCTCCCTCTCCCACTCCCCCTGCTTGTGTTCCCTCTCTCGCTGTGCCTCTCTCTGTCAAA
>NW_022589747.1:2348478-2365767 GCF_004348235.1 Phoca vitulina
AAAAAAAAAAAAAAAAAAAGAAGAAAGAAAAACCAGTTGGGCACAATTTTATCTCCATGAAGGAAGCTGAGGGACAGTTGTCAGTAGGTTGACCCTCCTCTGCAGTTCGCCTTCTCACACCTCGTCCCTTCTGGAGAGGGCATGGCTACTCCAATTTTTTTTAAAAAAATTTATTTTAGGTAGGCTCTACGCTTGAATTCACGACCCCGAGAGCAAGTCACATACTCTACCGACTGAGCCCGCCAGGCGCCCTCCGTGTTAATAAAGCCCTGGCACGGTCCCTAAGAGAGGGAGTTCGGAAGATCCGACCCTGGCCCGTGCCAGTCCGTGGCTGGGCTCCCTGTGTTTGCAGGGCGGTCTGTAAATGCCCCTCTTCCTGGAAACGGATTGTACTCGGTCTCCCAGAGGTCATGGGCTTGAGCAAGGGATGGCATTTACCGGCCGCAGTGTGGACGTTCAGCCATGGACCAGCCTTTCTCGGAGGCGGTGAGCTGCCCCCCTGTGGAGGGTTTAGCAGGTGCAGCAAGGGGGTCCCTACGTGAGGTGCCCACTGGACCTGATGTGACGTCCGGAGAGATGCCATCTGTTTCCATTCCTAGAGAGACCTGAATGGGCGTCGGCTTGTCTGCGAAGGTGGCATGGGGGGGCCACCCCAAAACGTGCCCCTCTGGCCTAACGATGGAGAAACAAACGGCAGAGGCAGGGGAAGCTCTGAAAACAGAGTAGAAAACAGAGTAGAACTTGGCCTTTTGTGAGGGAAATTTCCATCCATCAGGGAAATCTCCATTTGTATGGGTGTCTCCCTCCCCGTACGGGGAAGAAAATCTGGAACCCGAGAGCATTTTGTGGGAACGGAGAGGGGTCGGCCTGCCAGTCTGGTTTTGCTTCAGGCAGATCCCAGGTCCCCTGGAGGAGGATGGAACTGGGGAGCCCTGGGACCCTCTGTCCACTGCTCTGGACCCTCCCCAGGCTGTAGTGGGGGGCCAGGGGCCGGCGAAGCCCCCAGCTTTGACGGGGAAGGGCCGTGTGGATTTCCCACGCGGGTACCGGCGCTCACAGAAGTTGGGTGACCTGCGTGGGACCCGGTGAGGTAGTGTGCTGTCCCTGCAGAGGGCCTTGACCTGGGTTCAAGAGAGACACAGTCACATCCCTCGTAAAATGTGGGTCAAGTGTGTGCAAGCATCCTGCCCACGCTCAAAGCCCTCTCTCTGTAATGGAATGTCTCCTTTCCTCCAAAGTCGCTTTATCTCACTTTGGACAATTACTAAGTTCTCTGTATTTCAATTTTTTCTCCAAAAATCTTGTGTGTATATAAGTCTGTGTTTAGGGACGCCTGGGTGGCTCAGTCGGTTAAGCGTGTGCCTTGGGCTCAGGTCATGATCCCAGGGTCCTGGGATCGAGCCCCGCATCCGGCTCCCTGCTCAGCGGGGAGTCTGCTTCTCCCTCTCCCTCTGCCGCTCCCCCTGCTTCTGCTCTCTCTTTCTCTCTGACAAATTAATAAAATCTTTAATAAAAAATAAGTTTGTGTTTATCATGCATTATACCTGATTAGTGGGACACAAAGGCAGAGGAGAAATTATTATATTTCCTTACTACCTACAGCCCACTGACAAGTCCTTGAAACAAGCAGAGTGACGTTCCTCTAGGGACTCAACTGCCCCGATGTTAATACTTTGCTAAGGGCAAAAGGCAATCCTAGCCCGAACCACCCCTCCCTCCGCCCGCCCACAACCGGCCTCACCAGGATCCTGTAAGTCTACTTTAACATATAAAAATTCCTTTAAAAATTTCCTTTATCTCTAAAGCCCCGAAGATATGTGTTGGCAATCATCCCCCAAGCATATGGCCCACCGATCTACATCTGAAGGGTCTCATGACTAGGGTTTTATTAGATGGTAATAAATGACCTTTTCCCAACAATAATTAGCCCCCTCAAGGTCCTGGAAACCTTGCTTCCAAAATTCTTCAGAGACTCACGCTATACCCCTCCCAACTTGAGAGTATATAATGGGCCCCCCGTGCGGCTCTTCCTGCCCACGGATCCTGTCCCCTTGCTTTAACAAAACCACCTTTCTGCACCAAAGGCGTCTCAAGCATTCTTTCTTGGCCATCGGCTTCGAACCCTAACATCTTCCCTACATCAACAACGTGTCATATACAACTTAGAAATAGTGACAAATACGCAACGACCCCTGGTGTAAGTTTCTGGTTCTCACAGAAGGCTGTCACTTAAATCTTAGCCACCGTGGGGTTTCGATGCAGCCCCGGCCTCACAGATGGAGTCGAGTCCCATCTGCGAACTTCTTAACGCATTTATCATTGTTGAATGTAATGTGCAACCTGCTGGCAAACGATTTCTAATCCCCACTTACACTGATTAAACCGAAACCTCTGTCATCTTTAGCACTCATATATGGAGGCCCCTGCTCCATCACTACACGAGCCATTTCACTGCTAAATACTTACTCGTCCTCAAACCCTTGAAGAGCATTTTCTCAAGTTTTTCTGTTATTCACCAGCTGACAGCTGCAGACGTGAGAGGCTTTGACGTTTAATCTGTATTGTTTGCACTGCCCCATCATCTTCTTTTTCTTTTTTTAAGATTTATTTATTTATTTGAGAGAGAGAGAGAGCGAGCGAGCGAGTGTGCGTGAGCAAATGTGGGGGAGGGGGCAGGGGGAGAGAGAGAATCTCAAGCAGACTCTGCACTGAGCAGGGAGCCCCATGCAGGGCTTGATCCCAGGACCCTGAGATCATGACCTGAGCCAAAATCAAGAGTCAGACGCTCAACCGACTGAGCCACCCAGGCATCCCTCCGCTATCATTTTCTTAAGTCTAGATAATCAATAGTACAATAAATCAAGTCCCAACTACAGTGTTTCCACGGTGTAAATACTCCCACCACGTTGGATCACAAGCCTCCAGCATCAGTCTCTGAACACAGTGGATTGGGGATGAGACACACACAGCAGCGTATTTGCATCCTACAGGGGACGCTTGGGTGGCTCAGTCCGTTGGGCGTCTGCCTTCGGCTCAGGTCATGACCTCAGGGTCCTGGGATCGGGCTCCCTGCTCCGCGGGGAGCCTGCTTCTCCCTCTGTCTCTGCCTCTCTCTGTCTCTCACGAATAAAGAAATGAAATCTTTAAAAAAATATTTGCATCCTACAAATTCACTGGATATAAATATCCATTTATATTTTACGTAGATTAAAAGCAGTAACATGTAGTAAGATGATTGAGAAGTGATGAGTTTTGAGTATTTCTCACTTTTGCTTTTTCATGTAATTATATGTCATAGTGAGTTAATTCAATTTTTCAGAACGGGGTTAACAACTGGTTGGTAAAATTCTCGACAATGGTCACAATCAGCTCTTTAGACCCAGTAGGAGCCTGCTGGGGCCCATCCCTACCCGAAGGCCGGGGGAGCTGGAACTGGAGAGGAGGGAATGAGCGGATGGGAGGGGAGGGTGGGGGGCAGTGGGGGAGCAGAGGAGGACGGAGACCCGACTCACCTGGTGTGATCTGTTGAGATTTATAGGGTGAGGATCAAAAGGGGCAAAGTGTGCACAAACATGGAGAACGCTGTGGGGTACGGGACAGGTGAGGAGTCGGGAGGACCACTCAGCTCTCTAGAAGCACCATGAAAGAGCCCGGGAGACAGGGAGGCAGCTGCATGGGGCTCTGGTCTTGTATCTAAACCCCCCCAAGTTAGGTGTTGCTATGAAACATGCAGATCATGGAAACGAGGCCCAAAGTTGGGTGTCGTGACTGTCAATGTCCCTGGGGGGTACAGATGACACAAGGACTCTCAAGGGAAGGGGCTGGGTTGACTCAGGGTTATTCTTGGGTCGGCGTCCCAGATGCCGTGAAGCCCCAGGCCCACTGGGGGTCCGTTTCTGGTAGAGCTGCAAATGGTTTCTGTCCGGGGGCAGGGGAGGGGGGGTGCTGACAGGGAAGGTGGACCCTCTAGGACACTAACCAGTGTCCATGGGGCGGGGGCGGGGGTTCTGGTCTCCTCACCTTACAAGGGCACTAATCCCATCATGGGCCCCACCCTCATGACCTCATCTATCCCTGATCACCTCCCAGGGGCCCAGCTTGCTAAACCATCATGTGGTGGGCAGGTTTCAACATATGGATTTGGGAAGGACACAAACGTTGAGTCCCTAACGGGGGTGAATAACAGAAACCAGTTCTATCGCTCAGGGTTTTGGAAGCTCTGTGAAGAGGGGGCTGGGATGCAGATCAGATAGGTTGTTTTATTACAGCACAGTACACATAGGTTTATAATGACCCTACGGCGGAATCTCCTTAAGGCAGAGGCCTTTGAATTTTTGATCATGTATTCCTGAGAGTAATTTTGAAAATCTGTGTACCCCTGGTGAAATTTTAAGCTTACGTCAACTTTTATCATAAGTTTAACAGGGGCGTCTGGGTAGCTCAGATGGTTGAGCGTTTGCCTTCAGCTCGGGTCATGATCTCCAGATCTTGGGATCGAGCCCCGAGTCGAGCCCCCTGTCGGGCTCCCTGTTCAGTGGGGAGCCTGCTTCTCCCTCTTCCTCTGCCCCTCCCCGTGCTCGTGCTCGTGCGCGCGCTCTCTCTCTCTCTCTCTGTATCTCTGTCTCAAATGAATAAATAAAAAATTCTTTAAAAACATGAAATAGCTACTAGAACCTTAAAAATAAAATAAGTTTAACAGAGGCAAAGGATACAATTTCTGGGATTTTTTTTTAAGTAATCTCCACACCCAGCATGGGGCTCAAACTCCCACCCTCCACCAACTGAGCCAGCCAGGAGCCCCTATTGTAACTTTGCTTTATTTTTTAAAAAAAGATTTATTTATTTATTTTAGAGAAAGAGAGAGTGTGCAAGCAGGGGGAGGGACAGAGGGAGAGAGAGAGAATCTCAGGCAGACTCCTAGCCGAGCACGGAGCCTGACTTGGGGCTCGATCTCACAACCCTGAGATCACGACCTAAGCCCAAACCAAGAGTCACACGCCCAACCAACCGAGCCACCCAGGCGTCCCCATATTGTACTTTTGCTTGAAAGCCTCGGAGCTGAAAAGGTAGTCCAGTCCATTTTCAGGTATGGGTCATATACTCCAAATGACAAAACTCATCCTTATTGCCCCATCAGTCACAATGGACTTCCTGTCAGAAAAAAAGAAGATTCGTTTCAAATCTATTCACATTTCTACTTGGGTAGAAATCTATTGGAAATTCTATTCACATAAACGTGTTAATATTCACTGGCATGGAATCCCTCCGGTTCTGAACACTTGCGTGGGGACGCGTGGGGACGCGGCCGGACAGGCAGGTGCACAAGGCAGTAAGGCTGGCCGGGCTTTGTCACCCGGAGAAATGGACATAATCAGTGCTTCCTGTTTCTCACTTAAACCCTCCTGACTTGGAAGTCTCCGGATTCTCCCTCGGGAGCTGTCATACCTTCTCACTGTGCCACTGGGAAGTTCTTACACCAAAGGGCCGTGCATCCTTGTAACCCCGGCTTGGCTGGGCTGCATGCTTTTTCTGCGTCTTCATGAACCCAGAGGCACCTGCTGCGGGGGGTGGGTGATCACAGCTCTGGGGCACGGGCCACACCGTATGTCTTCAGACCTGCTGCCCTCGCTCTTGTTCTTAGTGGATCGCCGTGGCTTCCGTGGCCCCATGGGTGGCAGGGCCGGTGTGTGGCCTTGCTATAGACTTGCAGCTCCTGGTCCTTCCCTGCAGAGAGGCTGCCCTTACCGTCAGGGAGAGGAGCGAAGGCTCAAACTCCAGGCCCACCGCCCTGACACAGGTCAGGTGCCAGGTGTGAAGGACCACCCCAGATGCACGCAGGGCAGCTCCCTGGTGCAGGCGGGAGAGGTCATGGATGGCTTTGAGAGCAAGAAGACGCGCGCCTTCCCCATTCTGCTGCTTTGCTACCTGATGCCCGTGTTGTCCCTCTTTCTTTCCTTCCTTCCTTCCCCCCTTCCCTCCCTCCTCCCTCCCCCTGTCCTTCTCGCCCTCTTCTTCCCCTCCCTCCCTCCTCCCTTCCTTCCTCCCTTCTTTTTTGTATTGGACCATGAAGCACCTTTGTGTCATACCTTTAAAACAGTTAAGAATGAGTAAGTTATGAGTAAGTTTTGCCTGCAAAATGCCTCTGAAATGAATTGCCTGTCTGAAAAGTGCTAAAAATTCTTTAGCATGCAGTCCAGCACACATTCTGCAAAACTGGAAAGGCTTCTCTCGTGTTGTGATATAATGCAAAGCCAAACGAATTCACGTTGCATCTGATGAAGAGACTTGAGTTAAAATGTACTACAGAGCCAGAATATGGACTAGAACATTTAAACAGTCTGGTTGCTGAGCAGTGGAGGCAATTTGTCCCTGACCAAGCCACCTGCGGGGAGAAAGCCTGAGGGCGGGAAAGTGCCCCAAATGAGGTCTTAGCTTCTCCTCTGACAACCGAGGAAATCAAGGAAAAGCTTGCTTTAAGAGACAGTGCACCTAATTCTGTTCCTTCAGAGGTGGGCTCCAGCTTTTCACGTCATATGATCAGAAAGCCAGGGGTGCCCGGGGGGCTCAGTCGGTTGAGTGTCTGACTCTTGGTTTCGGCTCAGGTCATGATCTCAGGGTCCTGGGATCAAGCCCCATGTCGGGCTCTGCGCTCAGCGCACAGTCTGCTTGAAGATGCTCTCTCTGCTCCTCCCTGCTCTCTCTCTAAAAAAATAAATAAAACCTTGGGGTGCCTGGGTGGCTCAGTCATCATTAAGTGTCTGCCTTCGGCTCAGGTCATGATCCCAGGGTCCTGGGATTGAGCCCCGCATCGGGCTCCCTGCTCAGCGGGAAGCCTGCTTCTCCCTCTCCCACTCCCCCTGCTTGTGTTCCCTCTCTCGCTGTGTCTCTTTCTGTCAAATAAATAAATAAAACCTTAAAAAAAAAAAATAAAGACAGAAGATAGCTTCACTGTCTTTAAAAAAAATAATAAAATCTTAAAAAAATAATAAAACCTCAAAAAAAAAGATCAGAAAGCCACCAAGGAGACTCAGGTTAGGGAGTTAATCCCCTGCTCCCAGGGACAGCTTGTGGGGTTGACTCCTTCACGGACCCTCTGTGACTGCTGAGCCAGTCCCTACCTGCCCCTCGCTGTCCGCTAAAACCATCCGTGCTTTTGGGGCGCCTGGGTAGCTTGGTTGGTTGAGTGTCTGCCTTCGGCTTGGGTCATGATCCCAGGGTCCCGGGATTGAGCCCCGCGTCCAGCTTCCTGCTCGGCGGAGAGCCTGCTTCTCCCTCTGACCCTCCCCTGTGCTCTGCTTGTGCTCTCTCTGTCAAGTAAATACATAAAATCTAAACAAAACAAAACAAAACAAAAACCATCCATGCTTTCATCCTTGGCCACGTGCGCAGCCCGGGGGGTCTGAGCCCCAAGGGCTTGTGGTGAGCTGGGCAGTGTCAGGCAGTGTCCAGTTCACGCTGCTGTCTGCCCCTCTCTGGAGAGCGGGCTCAGGACCCAGAGCTTGGGTTCCCCTGACATCTCGTGTACTGAGCCATGGGACACGCTGGAATGACAGGGGCTTGTGGGCTATCCGGAGCATGCTAAACGGGAGGCTTCCACCGGCTTCCGTGGAGCAGGCGCCTCCCTCCTGCGGGCTGGTAGCTCACTGCCTGCTCCTCGGTGAGAGACTGTCATTATTTAGGGCCCCCCTCGAGGGGGCCTGGCTCCCCTTTATAATCAGTGTTCCGCAGAGCGCGCAGGGAGTGGAAACCTCTCGTTGACTTTGCCAAATGGGTAGGAGCAGGTAATCCCTGGGGTTCAGCTGCAGGGCTTCATCTCCCACAAAGTGAATTCAATGATTACTACCCCCTAAATCACCCCAACCCGGATGGCGTGCTCAGGGACCACTCCGTCCATCTAAGAATTGCTTATTGTCCCGCACCGAGGGAGGGCGTTGTCCTGGGGGAAGGGCTGAGTCACCCTGAGACACGGAGGACTCAGGTACGTTCCCTTCCAGCAGCACGGGATGCCCTGCAGGTGAGTTCAGAGCGGCTTAGGCAACAGGAACCAGTGACTCTCCACGGGTGGTCCTCAACTCCCAACCTGAGCCATACTTAGAAACGTGTTAAAAATGCAAATCCTCAGGCCCGGGACTTCCTGAATTAACAAATCCGTGCGCGAGACCCACAGTCTATGGTTTGACAGCCCTGCGGGTGCCACAGAACATCCCTCTCCTTAGGTCTTCTCCGTGAGCCTGGGGTCACAGGAGACCCCTTCCCGGTCCTGTCCTAGTCCCGGGGCTGCACAGACAGCTGACTTTTGCTTCTGAAGCCAGAGGGTAGGTTCCTCTCTTTGAGTCCCAGGGGGCAGAACTGGGGCCACCCAAACAATAAGACAAGAGCCCTGCTAGCTGGTGGCTGTTCTGTTTTGTTTTGCATACAGTGCCATGAATTTTTAAAGATAGATGCTTCCATGACTTTTTTTTTTTTTTTTTTTTTACCATTTTTTTCTTCCTTCCTTCCTTCCTTTCTTTCTTCTTTTGTTTTTATTTATTCATCTGAGACAGAGAGATATAGAGAGATCACAAACAGGGGGAGCAGCAGGCAGAGGGAGAGGGAGAAGGAGGCTCTCTGCTGAGCAGGGAGCCAGATGCGGGGCTCGATCCCAGGACCCTGAGATCATCAGCTGAGCCAAAGGCAGATACTGAACCAACTGAGCCACCCAGGCCCCCGTCTTGTTTTAGTAGGCAGTTAACCCAGTTAGACTCACTCTGCAAGTCCTGTCGCACGTTCTGTGGGTTGTGCATCCAATGCGAATTCAATTTTCAAAGGCTTTGCAGGACTATTCTGGTCACCTTCACACCTGTGCTCCCCAGGGACTAGTCGGGGTCCTGGGTAGTGTCTACTTTCTAGGTTAGTTCTTAAAACCTCTGCTATGTGAATTCTGTCCATCCCCTGCATGCACAGCTCAGGGGGGACTCCGGGATTTCTCACACAGATCCAAAGGATCTGCTTCTCTGGCCCCATCTGCTCCGCGATGTTGCCCACAGCGGTTTCCAGCTCGCCGCTTCCTGGTGCCCCCCGCTAGGAAGCTGGGCTGCAGTGTCCCTGAGCAGTTGCACACTTTCTGCACCAGACAACTGAGCCCGCGGGGCTGCCGCCACCACTCACCCGCAGGGACCACGAAGTGGGGTGGGGAGAGGCAGCAGAACTGCATGCCACGGCATCTCTGCGTGTCCTCTGGCTAGAGGTCCCCCCTTTTGGAGTGTTACCCGTCTGTGTTTGTCCACACTTCCAGGATTTGGGCTGCCCTAAACTCCAAGTCAGGCCACATGGAAGGAACCATCCCGCCCCCAGCAAAAAGGAAGCTCACCACCATGTGGGTCATTGTTCGAGTCTGATGTCTCTACCCGTCTGTCTGCTCTTATTTTTTTTATTTTTTTTTAATTTATTTGAGAGAGAGAGAATGAGAGAAAGCACAGGAGAGGGGGGAGGGTCAGAGGGAGAAGCAGACTCCCTGCCGAGCAGGGAGCCCGATGCGGGACTCGATCCCGGGACTCCAGGATCATGACCTGAGCCGAAGGCAGTCGCTTAACCAACTGAGCCACCCAGGCGCCCTGTCTGCTCTTATTTACTTTTCAGAGTTCTCCAAGAGCTGGTTTTTACATTCCGTCCAGAGGTTTTAGTTGCACTCAGTGGAAGAGGTGGGGTGGAATGTGCTTCATCCATCCTAACTAGAACCAGAACCCTAAGTCCTGCCTGGGAGGCAGAAGGTTTCCAGAGAACCTGCGCCCCCAGGGCGCGAGACTGGCAGAGACGACAGCGGGGCACTGGGGCGGCGAGCCCACCGAGTCACCCAGCGGGGCGGACCGCGCAGAGAGCCGAGGCGCGCTCCCTCCGCTCCTGGGAGGAGCCTGGACGTGAGGGAGCGAGGGGCCAGGGCCGGAACGCGAGGACACAGCCACTGGGGGCGGGGGGGGGGGGGGGAATGCAGGCACCACAGCAGAGTGTGACAGGGGCTCTGTGGTGCCAAGGCCTGCGGGCTGGGGTGGGGGCGCGGGGGTGCTCCTCATCCGGAACGCCAGGAAGGGTCCTTGTCGGGAGTGCCAGGCGATCCTCACCCGGAATGAGGTGGGAGGGACCTGGGGGGGCGTTCTCGTCGGAAATGCGGGGCGGGGGGGCGGTCCTCGTCGGGACAGCGGCGAGGGGAGCGGGCGCAGCGGGGCCGGGGGCTGGGAGCCGGCGGTGCGCACGGGTACGGAGGCCCCGAGTCCGGGCCGGGATCGCCCAGGGAGCAGGTGCACCCGCACAGGCGGAGCGCAGGGACACGGCGCCGGGCACCCTGACGGCCAGGACACTCCAGACCAGCACGACGTCCCGGCGGGAGGCGGGAGGAGAGGACCGCAGCGCGGGGTGCGCCCGGCTGGGGAGGGCCTGGCTCCGTGTGGCCTCAGTTTTGGAAGAGCGCGAGGCTTGCAGAGCAAACGTGGTGGGAGTGTGAGGACCAGGCCTGGCTGCGGAGGGTCTGGGAGCGAGGCAGGCAGAGCCGGGAGGGTGTGGGAAACCTGTGCAAGAGTTTGGAGCCCCGCAAGCGAGGTCCTGCGCCGCAGCGGAGGGCTTCGTGGTGGCGGCAGCGCTGCTCGCTCGTGGGAGTGCGCGCGTGTGCGTGCGTGTGCACGCTCCTGTACGGGTGCGCGCTCGTGGGCACGACCCCCAGGGAGTCGGCACAAAGCCGGGAGGGGCTGCGCGCAAGCTTCCCTCTGGCTGAGCCTGCCCTCCCCGGGAAGCGCGGAGCCTCAGTGTGTGCGCCCGGAAAATGAGCCCAGAACACCTGTCTCCTGCCTCCTCTGTCGGTTTGTGAGCACCCCAGGGGATGCGGGCAACGGATTCTGGAAAGCCCGCGAGTGTCGGTTCAGACGCGGCCGAGTTGTTCCGTCCCAGATGGAAGGCTTCCTTCCCCTTATTTCCAGCCCCTTACCGCCCTCACCCGGACACGGCGAGCATGGTGATCCTGAGTCCGTGGCTCCCTTGGATTTTGGATTTTGCGTTTGGTCAGGCTGTCTTTTGCTCCCCAATTAACAACGAGACTCCCTGGCCTCAGTGTAAACAGAAATTGGCTTTCACGGTTTCACCTGCAGAAATGCAACTCCAGCCGAGGCGCAGGTGCGAGAAGCTGATGGATGTAGGTCTCCCTCCCGAGGGCACCAAGGAGAATTCTATTCACTGCCCTGAGATTCAGGCCGCAGGTTTGTGCAACTTTCTTCTCAGTATTGTTAGTCGAATTTCGAGGATTTCTCGTTAAATTTTCTTGGCTCAGTGGGCACCAGATAACACTGGAAGGTGAAAACCACATTTTCCTATCTTGTCTTTTGAATAAGTACCCTTCAGAGACAAGTTGGAATGATGTTTTTCTATTAGAGTAAGAAGAGAAACGAATTCAGATCCATGAGAAAGAATTGAAATTAGCAAGATAGAATTTTAGGACCAAAGAAAAGTAGATTACCCACAAGGTTTTTGTTTTTTTTTTTTCCCCAAGACTTAGAAATTACAATTAAATAAGAAACAATTGGGTGATGAAAGTTCTTTAAACGAAACTTTTAATCTCCGATTGTCTGTAATTTTAATAAAGCTTTTTAACGGAGACAAAGAGGCGATTTTACCTGAAAATCCGGAATAATTTACATTTTAACTTTCAACCTGCATTACCATAACCTTTCAAAGGGACCAGCCGAGTGTGTGTGTGGTAATCTCCTCCGTTCAAGTCCGGGGCACGCTCATCTGAGGCTGTGGTTGGCTCTTGGGGCACAGTCCCCTGGCCCTGGGGAGAGGAATCCAAGCTGGAAAGGGTGCATTCAAGCAGTGCTGGCCTGGGCAAGAGGTGGGGGTGGTTTTCAGCCCTCTGTGTGCCTTGTTCTTCTTGCCCTTCTGTTCCGGATTCAGCCCCCCTTCCCTGCTGTATGCGTGCCTGGCTCCCTATCCACCCTGCCAGGAAAGCAAACCTCAGTGCGAAGGATCACGGGGGTGGGATGAAGGGCTGGGGTGAGGGTGGCAAAGAGCAGGGAGTGGGGGCAGGTCCAACCAATCCAGAAGGCCAAGCATTATTTTTATAACCCAGTAGGAGACGTCTTAAACAAAGGGCCGATAGCTCCGGCGTTGGGACCTGCAGCGACCGTCTGCTCTGCACAGATCATTCATGACACCGAGTCGACCCAGAGCGCCCGTTGACCTCAATCTGAGAGGGGACCGGGCAGTTTCCTTGTCAGGATCTATCATAAAGAGACTTTTCTGGCAAGTCTGTGCTTTCTGCGTGTCTTCCAGAATCAGAGAATCTCCCCGATCCGGGTAAGGTGCAAGCATCTACCCTGAAGTGCTTGGCCAGTCTCACCTGCAGGTACGCAGGCGAATTCAGCTCCCACCCCCCCCTTTGTAAAGCCTCCGACTTTCCTGGGGTGGCCGGAACAAAGCACCCCGGGCCGGGTGGCTTAACAACACGCTTTATGTCACAGTGAGGGAGGCTGGGAGTGCAAGATCAAGGTGTGGGCAGGTCGGTTTCTTCCAGGCTTGTGGATAGGCTGCCTTCTCCCCGTGTGCTCATTCACTCTCCTCTGGGCACGCGTGGAAAGAGACCCACCTCTGGTGTCCCTGCCTCTCCTGAGGACACCGATCCTACCGATCAGGCCCCCCCACCCCGAGGACCGCATTTAACCTTAATTACCTCCCACGAGGCCCCATCCCCAAATACAGTCACAGCGGCCTGGCGCCCCCGCCCCCATCCTTGTAACGGAATCAAAATGAGTTCACTCCTTGCCGAGTCTGAAATTGCACCAGGTTAATTTGTCGCATGAAGAAAACTTTTTTTTTTTTAAAGATTTATTTATTTATTTATTTGAGAGAGCGAGAGTACATGAGAGGGGGGAGGGTCAGAGAGAGAAGCAGGCTCCCCGCTGAGCAGGGAGCCCGATGGGGACTCGATCCCGGGACTCCAGGATCATGACCTGAGCCGAAGGCAGTCGCTTAACCAACTGAGCCACCCAGGCGCCCCACGAAGGAAACTTTTATTTGCAGCAAATAAGGAGAACCCCGGGGAATGGCTTCCAAAGCCCTGACTCCCTAAGTGAGGGTGGACGGGTTCCTTTGGTTTAGGGTTAGGATGAATATTTTGATAGGGAAGCCTTGTCATCCTAGGTAGAGGGGGGCTGCAGTCGTGCACGCACCTGAAGGAAACATGCCTGTCCGTACATTGTATGTTAGTAAGTGGGGCTTGGGCTTCTCCCTGGGCGGAGATTTTAGTATTATAATGAGGTGAAGGTGACTGTAGGTCATTCCAGAGGTGACTCCAGGGTCCATCTGCGCAGGTGTGCATCCGCTTGAGCTCAAAGGGCCTGGGCGGTCCGGCTGGCCCAGGGCAGGGGTGGGGGGGGCGGGGGGGGGGGGGGGTCTCATCAGGAGAGCCACCATCACCTGGGGGAGGTGGTTTGGGGTTTCCTTTGCCTGAGTTGAGAGGAAAGCTGGAAAGAAGAGCTTAGGGGAAAATGTAAGACAAAGGTTAGTGAGTCCAAGCAGGTGGGCAGTCAAGGCCAGGTCTTGGGGTCCAGCAGGTGACATCCTCACACCTCCTCCCTTACCAGGCGTGGCTTCTCCCCCTTCTCTGTTTCTGTAGAGATGTCACCATTCCTTCCTTTCTGGCCTGGTGGGGCAGCAGGAGGCCCTTGTGTTCCAGGCTGCATGAGTGCTGTGGGCAGGGGTCATCGAAGGGACCTGTAGCCCCAGCAGGGGAGGGGGAGACAGGCAGGGGAAGGGGGGGCGAGCCTCCAGAGAGAACTCTGCACACTGGCCACTTTAACTAGTAAATGCCCCACCTCCGTGGCTCGGCACAGGGACATTTGTGTCCCGATCACGGTGCATCCACTGAACGCTCCTTGCTCAGGGGGCTTCGCCACATGTTGGGGGGGTCCCAGGATCCAGGCTCCTTCCATCTTTCCCTCCTACTGTATAGGGCCTCTGCTGGAGAGCGGGGAGGTGCACCTGCATTGGGGAACCTGGACTGGAAAAGAGAAGTGCCAAGCTCCCCACTGTGGAAGTCCTGTGGGGCACCCACCTCTTAGCAGGTGCTGTGCTCTGTGGGAGGGACAGTGGCTGTCCCTGCCTCACGGGCCTGGACGCCTGATGGTCTCGCTCACCCTGCTGCGGCCTAGTCTGCATCCCTCTCATCCCCCAGCCAACCCTCTTTTATTGTTATGTTATTATGTACACCTTGCCGCTTCTTCAGGGCTCTTTGGGGTCCTAGGGAAGGGGAAGGGAGGGGAGGGGACAGAGGTGGGTGAGAGGAGCGCTGTGTTGCTTCACAGCCTCGGGGCTTCGGGGGTGAGACCTCAGACCCGCCTGCTCGGAGCTCAGGGCCAGGCCAAGACAGGCAGCCCTGCAGATGGGCAGGCGCGGGTGTTCGCGCCGGGGAGAACAAAGGCTAATGAAAAAAAAAATTAAACTTCCTTACAACCTAGAGCCCATTGACAAGTTCTCGGGACAGGCAGAGTGACCTTCCTCCAGGAACTCAGCTGCCTCAATGTGAATACTCTGCTAGAGGCAAAAGGCAGCCTTAGCTTGACATTAGCCTGAACTCTGGGATCC
The DNA here is from genome assembly GCF_004348235.1 of Phoca vitulina. NCBI lineage: Eukaryota > Metazoa > Chordata > Mammalia > Carnivora > Phocidae > Phoca > Phoca vitulina. The sequence continues at coordinate 2,363,083 of NW_022589747.1, forward strand.
AGGATTTGGAAACTTCCTTTAGCTCTACCCACCTCCCCCCACAAGGTATATGTTAGCAATCATCCCCCAATCATATGGGCCCCGATATACATCTGAAGGGTCTCATGACTAAGGGTTTACTAGACTGTAGTAAATGACCTTGTCCTAACCACAGCTAGCCCCTCAAGGTCCTGGAAACCTTACTTCCAAATCCCTTAGAGACTCACGCTGTCCCTAACCCCCTCCTAACTTGAAAGTATATACTCAGTCACCCTTCACGACCCCCCGTGCAGCTCTTTCTACCCAAGGGTCCTGTCCCTGTGCTTGAATAAAACCACCTTTTCTTCACCGAAGATGCCTCATGAATTCTTTCTTGACCCTTTGCTCCCGAACCCCAACACTTCACATCATAAGGAGCAAGGGAACTTATACTTGAGGCTTGTTTTGGGTGTCCCAAGTTGAGATCTCCTCTCCACCCCCAAACCTTAAAGTTTCTTTTTTTCTTTTTTTTTTTAAAAGATTTTATTTATTTATTTGACAGAGAGAGACTGCGAGAGAGGGAACACAAGCAGGAGGAGTGGGAGAGGGAGAAGCAGGCTTCCCGCTGAGCAGGGAGCCCGATGTGGGGCTCGATCCCAGGACCCTGGGATCATGACCTGAGCCGAAGGCAGACGCTTAACGACTGAGCCACCCAGGCACCCGAACCTTAAGTTTCTAAAGAGGCCTTAATGGGGTTCAGTCGCGTGCACCCTATGGATGGTCTCAGCACCCATCCGTCTCTCAGGACCGTATCCTTGGGGCAGCCTCTGGGAGCGGAGGAGGCAAAGGGGATGCACGTTCCCGGAACAGGGAGGGAGTGAGGAGTTTCCAAAGGCCGGGATCCAGCTGGCTGGTCAGCCGGCGGTCACGTCCTCTGGAGGACTCCTCCAGCCAGCTGGTGCTCAGGTCGTGACCTCTGTGTGCACGTGTGCGTGCCCGTCCCTGTGTGTGGGGGTGCCTTCGACACTGTGGTGAGAGCAGGAAGGTGCTCGGGGCCGGACTCCGTGGAGTGCACCGTGTCCGCCTACCCCAGCAGGTGAGCTAAGCAGCAGCCGCTGGGGAGGAGGCCCTGCTTTGGTTCCCCTGAGTAGGGCTTGAGCAGCCACTACCTGATGTCGCGGGAGTCAGGGTGTGACAGTTTACAAAGCAGGTGACACCACATGAAGAAGGAAGGTGGTCAGGAGTCGGGCTCCAAGTGCAGACCCGTCCAGGCACCGTATGTCTAGGTGAGCCTGGCTGTGAGCTGGGAGGAGATGGGTGGTGAAATGCACTAAAAAAAAAAATCACGTATTGACCTGAAATTCACATAACCTAGAATCGGCCATTTGAAAGTGACCTATCAGGACATTCCCATTGTTGTACAACCCTCGCTTCTCCCTTGTTCCCAAAACATTTCCTTCACTCCACAGGCAGACCTGCAGGGCACCCGGCTGCCGTGCGACTCTTGATCTCGGGGTCCTGAGTTCCAGCCCCATGTTGGGCGTAGAGATTACATAAAAATAAAATGTTCAGGGCGCCTGGGTGGCTCAGTCGTTGAGCATCTGCCTTCGGCTCAGGTCATGACCCCAGGGTCCTGGGATCGAGCGCCGCGTCGGTCTCCCTGCTCAGCGGGGAGCCTGCTTCTCCCTCTCCCTGCTTGTGTTCCTGCTCTCGCTAACTCTCTCTCTGTCAAATAAATATATAAAGTCTTCAAAAAAAAAAAAAAAAAGGAAAAAGAAAAAAAAATCTTCAAAGGGAAACCCACACCTACTTAAAGTTTCTCTGATTGGTCCCTCCCTCCCCAAGCCCTGGCACCCGCCAGCCTGCTTTCTGTGCATGGATTTATCTATTCCGGATGTTTCCATCCATGTGGAGCATCCAGCATGGGTCATTTCCACACCATTTGGCTATTGTGAATAGTGCTGTGATGAGTATGGGTGCACACGCTCTTGTTTGAGTCCCTGCTTTGAATGATTTGGGGTACATACCTAAGACCAGAGATGCTAAAGTGTACTTTTAGAGGGGCGGGCGCCTGGGTGTCTCAGTCGGTTAAGCGTCGGGTTCTTGGTTTCCGCTCAGGTCGTGATCTCAGGGTCGTGGGATCGAGCCCCGCGTCAGGCTCCGCGCTCAGCGCAGAGTCTGCTTGAGATTCTCTCTCTTTCCCCCTCTGCACCCCCCTCCTGCATGCACGCACGTGCTCTCTCCCTCTGAAATGAAATGAAATGAAATGTACTTCTTGAATTTTGGAAAACTTATGTGTAGCGACCCATCCTCATGGGAACACTTGTGCTGGGAATACTACACTCGTGCGTTCTCCCACGAAAGCAGGGCATGCAATTGTGCACGTCTACGCAAAAAAAAAAAAAAAAAGCCTGTTACAAACATAAAATGGAAAAACACACACACACACAAACCCATAGCTGGGGGCTTTTCCTTGTACTGGAGTTTTAAAAAGATGGGGACAGTCCCTGTGATGTAAAGCGTTGTGTTGTCTGTGGAGGGAGTCAGAGTAGCGAGGCTTAGGGAACAGGATGGGGCTGGAGGGCTGAAGGGCTGAAGGCCAAGGGAACAGGATGGGGCTGGAGGGCTGAAGGGCTGAAGGCCAAGGGAACAGGATGGGGCTGGAGGGCTGAAGGGCTGAAGGCCAAGGGAACAGGATGGGGCTGGAGGGCTGAAGGGCTGAAGGCC
>NW_022589747.1:2370767-2371731 GCF_004348235.1 Phoca vitulina
CTGCTTGTGTTCCTGCTCTCGCTAACTCTCTCTCTGTCAAATAAATATATAAAGTCTTCAAAAAAAAAAAAAAAAAAGGAAAAAGAAAAAAAAATCTTCAAAGGGAAACCCACACCTACTTAAAGTTTCTCTGATTGGTCCCTCCCTCCCCAAGCCCTGGCACCCGCCAGCCTGCTTTCTGTGCATGGATTTATCTATTCCGGATGTTTCCATCCATGTGGAGCATCCAGCATGGGTCATTTCCACACCATTTGGCTATTGTGAATAGTGCTGTGATGAGTATGGGTGCACACGCTCTTGTTTGAGTCCCTGCTTTGAATGATTTGGGGTACATACCTAAGACCAGAGATGCTAAAGTGTACTTTTAGAGGGGCGGGCGCCTGGGTGTCTCAGTCGGTTAAGCGTCGGGTTCTTGGTTTCCGCTCAGGTCGTGATCTCAGGGTCGTGGGATCGAGCCCCGCGTCAGGCTCCGCGCTCAGCACAGAGTCTGCTTGAGATTCTCTCTCTTTCCCCCTCTGCACCCCCCTCCTGCATGCACGCACGTGCTCTCTCCCTCTGAAATGAAATGAAATGAAATGTACTTCTTGAATTTTGGAAAACTTATGTGTAGCGACCCATCCTCATGGGAACACTTGTGCTGGGAATACTACACTCGTGCGTTCTCCCACGAAAGCAGGGCATGCAATTGTGCACGTCTACGCAAAAAAAAAAAAAAAAAAAAAAAGCCTGTTACAAACATAAAATGGAAAAACACACACACACACAAACCCATAGCTGGGGGCTTTTCCTTGTACTGGAGTTTTAAAAAGATGGGGACAGTCCCTGTGATGTAAAGCGTTGTGTTGTCTGTGGAGGGAGTCAGAGTAGCGAGGCTTAGGGAACAGGATGGGGCTGGAGGGCTGAAGGGCTGAAGGCCAAGGGAACAGGATGGGGCTGGAGGGCTGAAGGGCTGAAGGCCGAGGGA